>NW_006399925.1:2478276-2505015 GCF_000299155.1 Elephantulus edwardii
CAAAATGGGTGACCATGGAGGACATTATACTAAGTGAAATATTTCAGTCACAAAACGACAAATACTGTATGATGCCACTGCTGCAGAACAGGATTGATAATGGGGGTTGGGCGGAAACTAAGAAAAGAGTGGATAAATAATGTACTTGGCATTGAAACAGATGAGGAAGAAAACTTTTTAAAAGGAGCATATGATTAGCTCTTATTGGCATGACAAAAGTCCAGAATAAAAGTTGCATAGTAAATTGATCCAGGGTTTGGGGTGGAGGAAGCTGTATAACAATGAATGAACTCTTTACAAGTAAAAATGCACACTGGGAGAGAGGGTGGACAGGGAGGATAATGTGCAACAATGAATGAATGGAAATCTCAGTTCTTTATAAACTTTCATTAAAATCTAAAAAGAAAGATTTTACTGTTGTTGTTGTTGTTATCCTTCCTGAACATCCAGTGAGCCTATAATATATCTAGACTTTACCCTACATCAGTACAATGGCACTCCAGTACTATACCAAATGGAAACTTTCATCAATTAGGCAGGCCTTGTGTGCCTAGCTGTCACTATGGTGAGTCGCTCTGGGTCCATTGAGAGCCACATGATAAAGGATGAGATTGTATTCTATGGTGTTGGTACAAAGTGCACTTAATCATAATGTATATTTTTACAAATGGTAATCCATCCATGGATAAATGGAGCCTCACTGTTTACCAGAATATTTAATTAATCCAATCACCCCATTTCCAATTTATGAAAGATGAATAGAAGGTCTACTTGTAGTTAAATCAAGTGCTTTATTTATATAGCCATCTGTTCCAGTTACAAAGGGTACCCTGTGAAGCCTACACAACTTTGGCATTGCTATTCACTGCATTCAGCATTAGTTATTTGTTTTCAAAGTACCATGAACAGACGGGTAAGCTATAGGAGGAAAATTATTGTGTTGTTGACACAGTCCATTTTTTGTTTGTTGGTTGGTTTCTTTGTTCTGTTTTGATTTAATCATAGAAAATGAAAATGATGTTTCAGTTTTCATGTGGATCTGAATAATTAGATTTCAAATAGAATATGAAAATAATCTTGTCAACTCTTTCTTAGATGTACAGTTAAATAACATGGACTTACTGCATTAACTCACTGTGTCTACAAAAAGGATTGACACAGTGACCGTAACAATGAAATTGATCATGTCAGAGACTGTATGTATAGCACAAGTTTCAGATCTATTGTTCATAGGGTTCATTTGGGATGTAGTTGATTTGGTAAGTACCTAATAACAACAACAACAACAACAACAAATTTTAGCTTGGCATTGTTGGGGACTCTGGGTCTGGAATAACTATGGTCAGAACTAGTCCTACAGAGTCTCAGTTCCTGAGCTCCCTCTTCTTGACTTTTCCCCCCTCCCCCAAAGTTTTCATTTCTCTTCATTCCATTAAGGAAAAGGGAATATATTCCTCTGGTTAACTTTCCTCTGTATTTTTACATAGTGTGATACTCACTTTCTTGTTTAGCTTTACAAAATCACATTTATTCTCTAGCTCTCTTTTCTATATGATAATATAATTTTGTTGTATATTTTTTGTTATATATAATTTATTTATATGGAGCTCTGGTGATCTATCCCACATAAGCATACACACATGTACAAACAAAATACATTGACTCGTAGAAGCTTGTGTGCCAATACAAAAGTATTCTATTAATAAAATGGTCCTTTTCCCTCTGGAATGACTAAAGATTAATCAACATTTTGTATTTCAACCATCTCCAAGTCTATTTAGTTTTTGTGGGACTCTGTGGCCCTAGAATTTGTTTGGTTAATAGTCCAGTAATTTGCATGAGTGCTTCACCAAAAAAGCCTTGGAAAAGGTCAATTTTTTTTGTCTCTATTAACAGTTCAGTAAAATCCCCAATTAATTGACTCAAAAAGCCTGGGGAAGAGAATCTTTGCCCCAATTATAACATGCTGTTTTAAATAGATATTTAAATCCTTCATTTACAGAAACTGGAAAGTCAAGGTAGTCCTTGCACATGGGAGATTTGTTTCATTACTAGTTGAAAATAAAATTCAACCTAGAGAGATCTATGGGCAGCTCAAAGCTTGGTGGGTTAGGGCCACTGAAGACAAAGAAAGTCAAAGATGAGTGGGGGCGAGTTAGGGAATGGCTGTGCAAGTGGAGAGAAAGACAGACAGAGAGCAAGAATTACGGAACAACCATCCTAACAGCTGTCTACCAGCCCTTCTACTACCACCTTCGCATATTATGTCCAGCTTAACTGCAAAGCGGTAACTCTGACATACAAATTGAAGAACCTTTGAGCTGCATTCAGTGAACAGGAGAGGACGATGCCTTGAGCAGGTTTTTGTACGTCTTCTTGTCGACAAGAGTGAGCAGGCAACTCATCTATGGCTTTATCTGCTTTTGTGCTCCCAATAAATAGAATCCTACTTGAAACAACAAAAAACACTGATGAATCCTTGCCCAAGAAGGCAGTTACTTAAAAACAAAACAAAACAAAACAAAAAAAACAAACCCCAAAAAACCCCACAAATGAGAGGCAAGGAGAGCTTAGCATTAAGCATTTATATTTAAATTTTTTCCCCTTTCTCTTTCATTTTTTTTATGTTGAAAAGCAGGGGCATGGGGAAGCCACACTGCACACACCCCACCCCCAATTCCTTTAGCTCTGGGCCTTTGTGTCTAGGGATTGGTTGGAGAAAGACTTGCCAGTGAGATAATCACAGCTTTTCCAGGGTGAGAGAGCTGGAGGCTTTCTGTTAACCCTGTCAAGGCTGGAAAAAAGAGGATTAGAATCTTCAGGCATGAATCCTTGTAACAGTCTTAGAATACAGACTATGGAGGGGGAAGACCATATACAAGTAATTTTTAAATAAAACTAATTCCATTTCAGTTTGTAAAGACAGCTGCTTAAAATTTATAGGGGAAAACAAAAAGGCGAATGAGAAAAATAATTATAATTGTGGCATCATTGGTACCTGTTAATAACTGTGATTAATATAATTACCATTAATTGCTTGTAATTGTATAGTTGATTTAATGAGAACAGTAGTAGATGTTTTATACAGATAACATACATTTCCTCCAACTTTCCAAGAATACAGATTTTTTTCTTCTCTTTGCTAAGCAAACACTTCTTTATATTTCTTTCTGCTTTACCTTCCTATCACTTCAATGCATTTACAATTATGTTTATGCACTTTCATATTCTTCTTTATTCATTTACATATAGAAAAGTTCCATATTTTCTTCAAATCACATTTTCAATGGACTGCACAACTTTACAACTATCATAATACAATAAACCATTTTATTTTGGATATTTGTGGGTGTCTTGAAGCAATTTCTGCAGAAGATCAAAGAATACATTGTTGTAGTTGTTGTTATTGAATGCCTTCGAGTTGAGCATGACTCATAGCGACCCTATAAACAAAAGTCTTGAAGTCCCTCTACAACTATTGATATTTATCAAAGTTCATAGAGTTTACGGAGGTATGTTAATTAGGAAGTGGATGCCAGTCCTGCTTCCAAACCTGTCATAGTGTGATATTGTTGTAATGTGCCATTGAGTCACCTGCGATGTACCCTATGTACAGCAGCTCTGAACCTTACCTCCTGCCCTGAGCCAGTCTCACTAATTCCGACACACCAATCCTCATTGCCCCAGTTACTGTATCAATCCATCACATCTGGAGTTTTCCTCTTCTGCTCTATCCATCCACCTTCTGAGCATGATGTCCTTCTTCAAGGACAAATTTCTCCCGGCCACGTGCCCAAGGTAAGTGAGGCAGAGCTTCAATATCTTAGCCTCCAAGGAGAGACCTCTTTTCACCCTCTACACGACAGACTTATTTGTTTTCTTGACACTCCATGGTATGTTCAAGATTCTTCTCAAGCACCACAACCCAAAGACATTTATTCTTATGTCATCCTTATTTATTGTCCAACTTTCTGAAGCATAGCATGTAATTGAGAAGACTGTGGCCTAGATTAGGTGCACATTTTTATCTCGACTGATATCGTTGCTCTTTAGCACTCTGGAGAAGTCCATGACAGCAGATTTTCCCAATGCAATCTGTCTTTTGCTTTCCTGACTCCTGGTGTTAAGAGTGTTGATTGTGAATACAAGAAAGCTGTAATTGTTAACAACCTCAATCTCTTATCCATCTAAGATGATGTTGCCAATTGGTCCAGTGGTGAGAATCTTTGTCTTCCTGATGCTGAGCTTCAATCCATATTGAAGACTACAGTCCTTAACCTTTTGCAGCAAGTGCTTCAGATCCTCCTTAGTTTCAGCAAGCAAGGTTGTGTCATCTGCATATTGTAGGTTGTTAATGAGTTTTCCTCCAATCTTGATGCCACATTGCTCCTCATAAAGCCTTGCTTTCTGAATTACCTGTCTGCATACAGATTAAAAGGATGGGAACAGGATGTATCTTTGAGGCTCTACTTTCCTGATTTTGAAAGATGCAGTGTTTCCTTCCTCTGTTCTGAGAACTGCTTCTTGGTCCAAGTAGGTTTTATAAAAGCACGAGCAAATGTTCTGAGTTTCCCATTTTCCTAAAGGTTATCTACAATTTACTGTGATCCTCACAGTCAAATACTTTTGCATAGTCAATAAAACACAGATAGACATAATTTTGGTACTCTCTGCTTTCTGCCAAGATCCATCTGACATTGGCAATTATGTCCCTAGTGCTACAATGTCTTCTAAATCCAGCTTGTATTTCTGGTAGTTTTTTTGTCAAGTACTCTTCAAGTCTTTTCTGTATAATATTCAGCAGGATTTTAGCTTTCAATATAGAATACATCTCTACATCAATAAAACAATAATTCTCACTACAGCAGGAGTGGCATCCACTTCCAAAATGGCTTGCCTCCGGAAACTCTGTGTACGAACAGTGCTAGGCTGTTCATTCATAGGGTCGCTATGAGTCGTCTACGACTCAACGGCATTAAACAACAAACAACAACTGAATCAACCGATAGCATCAGGATATAAGAAAAAAGACTGAAACTGCCAACAACTCCATCTTACCTGGAACCACAATAAGCACTCTTGGTACTAGCAGTCAGAAGTTCAGAGATATAATGCACTGGAAAATCTGCAATCAGAGACCTCTCCAAGTTATTGAGGAGCAATGATGTCAGTTTGAGACTAAGGTGTGGCTGATTCAGGTCACGGTCTTTTCAAGTATTTGCGATGCATTCGAGAGATGGGCAATGAATAAGGATGACAAAAGATTTAATGCTTTTGTGCTGTGATGGAAGAGGTGAGTCCTGAATATCCCATGGACTGCCAAAAGAACAAATGTATATGTCTTGGAGAAGATGCAGCCAGAGTGTTCCTTGGAGATAAAACAAAACCAAAAAACCCCCAAAGCTTTGTCTCGCATAATTTGGGCATGTAACTAGGAGAAGTTAAAGCTTGGAGAAGGACATCATGCTTTGAAAGCTGGAAGATTGACAAGAGAGAAGACCATCAACCAGGCGAATGGACACATTGACGGCAGCAATGGACTTGAGCATGTCAAAGATTATGAGGATGGTATAGAATAGGAGAGGGCTTAAATAGTTTGTTCATGGGGTTGCTATTGCTCTTAGTCCACTTGACAGCACCTAACAACTAAAACAAATAAAATAAGATGAAACTATGGATAATGTATTTTATGCACAAAGTTATTTATTTCCACAGGTCAGATTACCAGAAATACTGCATTTTTACAGCTTTTTGAGGCTCTTGACACCTTCATGAAATAATTATTGAGAAAGATTATAATCATGAACCTTTGATAATATTGTATTAATTGATGTCTCCTAAGTAAACATTGTCAATAATGACGAAGAATCCTGCTAAGTGAATAACTGTGTATCTCAACTTATTGCATATGTTTTGATTTTCCTAAACCCACTAATATTGATGTTTAAATATCTATATTTTTTAGTTTGGGGTTGTTTTTTTTTTGCTTTTTTTTTCCCAAAAGGGGTATGTTGCTTCCTTAGTTTTAAGCTTTCTAAGTATTTAAAAAATATTTTTATGCGTTACATAGTAATCAATTTCCTAGTCTCCCCAAGTTAAATAGACTTTTACATAGTGCTTATTTGATTTACTCAATTATTCACTCTAAATGAATAATTTAGTGTCAAGGAGTTTATAGTGCACCAAAACCCTTAGATACTCATAGACTTATCGATAGAAGCTACCGTATGTTCTGAAGGAAATAGAACTATTGACTCATCAAAAGAAAAGAAACATATGATACATTTTCATAGTATTCTTCCTTGTTGAACTTTGCAGGTGGGAACATTGGCAGCTCTGTACAGAGATGGTATAATCCTTAAGATATTTTGCTGTTACCTCAAGAAGTTGAGCAAACCCAGTTTTCTGAACTCACCAGTGTCTCTGTAGGAAAAAGACGGGATATCTCCTCCCAGTAAGATTTATAGTCTTGGAAACTCAGTGAAGAATTGCTACACTGGCAGTGAGTTTGAGTTTGAGACTTTTAGGAATTATAGGCATCTTTGTATTTTATGGGTTTTTTAAAAAAATTTATTTTACTTTACTTTATTATTTTTTTGTGTGTACGGTCAAATCAAATCTGACTAGTACAGGAGGAGATTGTCCCTCCTCCTCCAGCAGAGCATCTGGTGGATTTGAACAGAACACCTCTGGGACTGCAGTCAGCTTCTTGCCACCAGGTCACCAGAGCTCCCTGATAGTTGGTGTTTTATAAATGTATTCTCAGATGTCAAGAAAAGAAGAGAAAATGAGATTTCTAAAAATTGGCTTTATCATAAAAACAGTTTTATTTTGTTTTTCTCTCAAAATTTCGGGATATCCTTTCTTTTGTAACCAATTTTGACATCAAGGATGATTCTTCAAGCGCCCATTCAAATAATCTATTTTTCCCCCAACCTCCATAGAATATCTGAGATTCTTCTCATATCTCAATTATGACTATCCAATTAATGACAAAGGTATGTTCTGGAGAATCTGAATTGTAGTCTTGACTTCAGATTTCAATCATAAAGTTCCAAAAAGCCATGTTTCCATCTGGGATTCAGTTTTCAGAGTTTCCCAAACTTGACAGTTCATTTAAATGTATTAAAAATGCATTTTCCAAGGACCAGCAGACTCTGATTTGCTCTTCTAGAATATACAATTAGGTATACTAGCTGATTAGTAAATTTGGGAGTAGTTGATTAACTCGACTGTTCCTCAAAATGTTGAACTTGTACCATGGAGATATATATATATTAGAATACGCACATTAACAAGATATTCAGATAAAGTCTAGAATGTGAAATTTTTGAAAAGCATAGGACTAGAAAATCTCTTAATATGCCTCCTAATTAAGATGGGAAGGGGAAAATCCCACAACAAACAAAACCATTAATGACAACAAAAAAGTGATTCTGAAATTTCTTCCCATTTTTCATTATCATTTCCAATCATTCCCTTCTATCAATAATTCCAGTTGTTATAACTCTTGTTTATGTGGTGCATGGATGAAGATGAACCCCATGTGGAGTGTAGGGTTGCTACTCTGTTCATTGGGTTTTCAATAACACACGAAGGATTTTATATGTTGAAGAAAACCAGAACTGAAAGGGTTAAAAGCAAAACACATTACCATAGGACAGCTGCCAAGGCATCGTATTCTGAAATCTGATAAATGAAAAATGGGCATGGTATCAAATTTAATCACATTTGTATTCAGATGTTGTTGAGAGCAGACACTGATTTATGAACTAGCAACAGACACCCGATTTCCTGCTTATGTTATATACATATGAATGGGTGGACAGATAGATAGATAAACAGACAGTGAAATTATGTTGCAAATTACATGGCACCAGACCTGTTTATAACCTAGATCTCATCAAAACAATATTAAAAAATACAAGTATACCCCTCCCCTCCAAAGCAGTGGCTTGTTGGTCTACTTTTGTTCTAAAGAACAGACCTCTTAAAAAGGTTCTCTTGTTTAATTTGTGCAGCCTTGATAAATACTATTACTTTTCTCCATATCATATTTTATGATACTAATTTATAGAATATATTCTATAGGTTAGAATAGCATGAAGTGTGGCTCAAGGCATTTTTGAACTCTGTTGTGCACACTTCCACACCCTCACACTTCCGTTCAAGTAATAATCACGCTAGTCTGTACATTTGGGGCTCTATGTAAGGCAAAGTCCTTTAGATTAATTGTTTGGTATTAAGAAAAGAGAAAGAAACTGAAGGTCAAAATTGAAAATAAGTATTTTTATTCATATGGAGGCTATGTGCAGAGTGTAGTACTTCTTAGGCATTTAGAATATATTTAATAAAGTACTCAGGTTATAAGGCCCTATATTACTCTCCAAAGAGTCCTAGTCACTCAGTAGTTTATTGCTCACATGCTAACTAAAAAATGAACAGTTTAAACCCACCAGTGACTCTGTGAAAGAAGTGACATGGAGATTGTCTCTTGTAAAGATTTCAACTCAAACCTAGTACAGTGGAGTCAAAACCAATGCGTAGCTGACCATTCTGCAGGTTTTCAAAGGCTGTAATTTTTGTGTGGGATAAGATTGCCTATCTTTATCCTTTGAAGCAACTGACAGATTAAAGGTGTCTAACTTTGTTTGCAGTGCAACTCCTAACCCACCAGGCCACTTTTACATATCAATTTTATTTCATCAGATTGCTCTGAGTCTGAGTATAGTCAAGGGCATATAGCAACAACAATTTCTAAAACGTAAATTCACGTTGCCTCAACATTTAGCCAATCTTATAGGTTTGGTTTTGATTTTGGTTTTCCTCTGTCCCATTAATACTGTTTAATTAAAAGAAATTTTCTAAAATTTAGCAAACTTGCCTAAATTTGATTCATCTCTCAGGGATTACACAGATCAAAAATTAATAACCTTTCAACAAATGTTTATTGAACTCTTTTTTTAAACTGAGCAAGAGGAATAAAACAATAGATAACATATCTTGCCACTGGGCCAATTGGCAGCATCATGATAGACGGAGAAGAGACTGAGATTGTTAACAATTTCAGCTTGTTTTTTCCATGATCAACAATGCTTTTGGCATTGGCAGTCAAGGAATCAAAAGACAAATTTCCTAGGGAAAGTTTGTTGTCAGGGACCTCTCTAGAGACCTGAAGAGCAAGGATGCGAAGGTACACCTTATCCAAGTTGTGGTCTTCACAATACATTTCTATGCATCAAAGAGATGGATAATGACTAAGTATGACAGATGAAGCATTGATGCCTTTGAGTTGTGGTGCTGGAGAAGAGTATTTAACTTACCACAGACTCTTAAGAGAACAAATAGATCTGTCTTAGAGAGGGTGAGATCAAACTGCTCCTTGGGGACAAACATTCTGAAGCTCCATCTCACACGCTTTAGGGATATTGCCAGGAAGGCCTAGTCCTTGGAGAAGGACATCATACTTGGAAGAGTGGAAGAATAGCATACGAAAGGAAGACCCTGGATGAGATAGATTGATTCAGGAACTGTAATAATAGGGGTAAGTGTGTTTTACACAGTGAAATTGGCTCAGGCTAATGTAGGATTCAAAGCTATTCATGTAGGGTTGCTATAATTTGCAGGTGACTCAACAGCACATAATAACAAGAAGATGGTTATTAGCTGAAAACTAACAAAAAGATGAATAAACTCTCAGTGTGTGAGGATGAACCTTTAATCTGTCTTGAAGGAAATGCAAACAGGGAAAATGAATTCTTAGAGAAAGGATGGTGAAATCTCCTCCCATATATTTTGAGTGTGTTGTCAGGGGAAGTGCTTGGAAAAAAGACAAAATGCTGAGAAGGGTGAAGGATTACAGAAAGCCAGGAAGCCCCTTAACAA
Source organism: Elephantulus edwardii (assembly GCF_000299155.1). Taxonomy (NCBI): domain Eukaryota; kingdom Metazoa; phylum Chordata; class Mammalia; order Macroscelidea; family Macroscelididae; genus Elephantulus; species Elephantulus edwardii. Next base: position 2,488,162 of record NW_006399925.1, read on the forward strand.
GATGGATGAACTGAAACTATGAACTCACAAATATCAGAGATTCTTATATTGATATAAATTAGGGTGAGTTTCAGATTTGTTGTTCACAGAATGTCTATAAATTGTAGTTAACTCAACAACACCTAACGACAACCACCATAAAGGTGAATCCTTTTAAGAGTTGAACAATGCTCTTCAAAAATATATATTGTAAATACTAAACTATATACCTAGAATTGTAATCTAATTTTAGAATAAACTACCTTTGTTACATTGATAAAATGAGATTGGTATAGGGTGTTCTTGAGGCACATTTTTGAGATATTTAAAAAGGTTAAGCAAGTAAAAAGAGATTGGAGGATAAACATCATGTCACGTGATATTCACTAAGGAACCAAGGAATAAGGAACTTTTTTGCAGAGTCAACAGAAAAACTTCTAGAGTTGGTGCCCTGAATTTATATTTATAACCTCAAAAATTGTGAGAAAATAAGTTAAAACTACCTACTTTGTTGCTTATTTTACAGCATCAGTTCTTGCCATAGTAATTTCAATTTCACATATGTTTATGAAAGTTGGACAGAAATAGGGAAAGAGTAAGAATCAACAAATTTGAATCATGGTGATGGTCAAGAATATTGTATATAACATGATTTTACAAAAGAACAAATAAATTTGTCTGGACTATGTGCTGGTAGAGAGCTCCTTAGAAGTCAAGATTGTACATCCTTGGCTCACATGCTTTAAACATCCTTACAGGAGGAAGCAGTTCCTGTAAAAAGGTATGAGGCTTGAAAAACTAGAGTCAGCAAAGGACAAGAAGCATACATCAATGGAAATGATTGAGATAGTAGCTGCAAAAACCAGCTTAATTAAGCATATGATTGTGAGAACAACACAGAGTCTAGCAGGGTTTCATTCTCTTGCAAACAGGTTGCTTCTGAGTTAGAGCCAAAATTCACCACCTAATACCAAGAATAACAGGAAACTCCTATACGGTCCTGCAGAGGCTTTGTTTAGAATTATAAATATTAAAGGGAACGCCATTGAAGGAAGTAAAGAAAATTGTAAAAAAAGTATCATTATACTATGAATTTTAAGTACACTTCTGGGGAGGCTTTGAAAGAAAACATTTAACACGCGACAGAATATTTTAAAATAAATACCAAAAGTAGATGTCTTTAATACAATTAAAGGGAAAATGCTTTTTATACATTGACAAAGAACTTACGTGAATTCTGTTCAAATGCTTGCTGGAAGATGAAAGTTTTAAGTGATGAACTAAGATATCTGACAGAGGATATTTCTAAGTAGTTTCTGAATAGGACTACAAAATTTTTCCTTGTTGTTTGTAGTTAAATGGGACAACAAAGAGATGGAGTTCAATATGAACAGCGCACAATAAAAACTCTCTTATACTAAGATTTGGAAAATTCTGTTGTAAAAGGACAAGGAATTGAATTGGGTATATCTGTTGTCAAGGACCTTTTAATGTCCTAAAGGACAAATATATTTGCCCAATGCAATGAGAAATTGATCAAACATGCAATCAGGATGTACTAATATTAATAGATGACTGGAATGCAAAAAAGGAAATGAAGAAGAAGGATCAGTAATTGCAAAACATGGGCTTGTGACAGAAAATTGACTAAAGATAAAACGATAGAATTTTGTATAGTCAATAATATATTACATGGAAATACTTTTTGTAAGAATCATAATTGATGACAACATACATAGACCTCATCTGATATACACATAGGAATCAGATTGACTACATCTGTAGAAAAAATAGTTGGAGATGTTCAATATCCCCTGTGAAAACTAGGGCAAGTACAAATTGTGAAATAGAACATCAGTTACTCATATGCAAATTTAAACCAAAGTGGAAGAATATTAAATCAAATCCACACAGATGAGTCTACCCCACCTGAATTAAAAAAAAAAAATCTCAGGAACAGATTTGATGTCTTGAACACCTATGAGACAAGGCCAGAAGAGCTGTAGGAGGATATCAAAACTATTATCTATGAAAAATGCAAAAGGTCATTACAAAGACAGAAGAGAAAGAAAATACCGAGATGAATGTCAGAATAGAATGTGAATATTACACTAGAGCACTGAGAAGCCAAAGCAAGGGGAAGAAATCAAGAAATTAAGCTGAAAATAAAATTTCAAAGGGCAGCTTAGGAAGACAAAGCAAAGTATTATAATGAAATGTGTAAAAAGCTAGAGTTGGAAAATTCAAAAGGTCAAATTTGCTCAGCATTTCTTAAGATGAATTAACTAAAGAAAAAAAAAATTCAAGCCTCTAGTACAAATACTAAAGAATGCTATGAGAAGAATACTGAATGATCAAGGAAGCATCAAAGGAACATGAAAGGAGTACACAGAGTCACTCTACCAAAAAGAACGAGCCAACACAGAAGTATTTAATGAACCAACTTATGTTCAAGAGGCAATAATTAGAAAGGAGGAAGTTGAGGCTCCACTGAAGGAACTGGAAAAAAAACAAGGCCCCAAATTTGATGGAAAATCAACGGACATATTTCAACAAACAGATACAGCCCTGAAGTGCTCATCAGTCTATGCCAAGAAATCTGGAGGATAATAATGTGGCCGATTGAGTGAAAGTTCATGTTTATTCCCATTCCAAAAATAGGTGATCCAATACAATGTGAAAAATTTTAGGATGATATAACTAATATGACAAGTAAACAAAATCCTGCTGAAGATTATCCATCAACAGAGAACTACCAGAAATACAAGCTGGGTTTGAAGAGGTTGTGGCACTAGAAACATCATTGCCAATATCAGATGGATCTTGGCTAAAAACAGAGTACCAGAGGAATATCTATCTGTGTTTCATTGATTATCCAAAGGCATTTTATTTTGTGGATCACAACAAATTATCGCTAACTTTGAGAAAAATGGGAATCTTAAAACACCTGATTGTGCCCATGCAAAATGTATATTTGGACCAGGAGGCAGACAGGAGACCAGATCAAGAAAACACTGCATGATTCAAAATCTAAGGAGTGCACCAGAGATGTGTCCTGTCTCCATACCTATCCATCTGCATGCAGAACAGATCATTTGAGAAGCAGAAATTTATGAGGAGAGATGTGACATCAAGATTGGAGGAAGATTTATCAACAACCTGTGTAATGCTTGTGACACACTCTTACTTGCTGAAACTGAGGAAGGCCTGAAACAGTCTGGTAAAGGACTATATAGTTTGCAATATAGATTAAAACTCAACATCAAGAAAACGAAGATTCTCACGACTGGGCTAATTGACAGTATCATGATAAATGGAGAAGAAATTGAAACAATTTCAATTTGATTGATTCCACAATCAACATTCTTGTCACAAGTAGTCAGGAAATCAAAAGACAAATTGCATTAGGAAAAACTGCTATCAGGAACTACTCCAGAGTGCTGAAGAGCAAGACTGTCAGTCTAGAGAATAAGGTACACTTGACCCAGGCCATGGTCTTTGCAAATACTTATGCATCAGAATTTATGCCTTTGAGTTGTGGTGTTGGAGAAGAGTATTGAATAGATCATGGACTGCTAAGAGAACTAATAAATCTATTCTGGAGAGGGTGAAACCAATATGCTCTTTGGGTGCAAGTATTTTGAGACTTTGTATAACATACTTTGGATATGTAGCCAGGAGGGACCTGTCATTGGAGAAGGATATCATGCTTGAAACTGATGAGGGACAGAGTAGGAGAGGAAGACCATGAATGAGATGGATGGGAAATATAACCGGGGTAAGAAGGGTAGATGTGTAAGAAACAGCAAGATTAGCTCAGGATAGAACATGATTCAGAGCTATTGTGCATAGGGTCACTATGAGTCATAGTCGACTCAAGGGCACATAACAATAACAACAATATATCTTTTTATTTCTTTCTTAGTACTTCCATTAGTATTGATTGTTGTTCCAAACAAAGGATAATCCTTGAAAACATCAATCTTTTATTCATTCATAATGATATTGTTTATTGATCTAATTTCAAGAATTTGTTTCTTCATGTTAAAGTGATAATCCATACTGAAGGATATATTTGTTGAACTTCATCAATAAGTATCTCAAATGTATTTTTTTTCTTTCTTTTCTACAAGCAAGACTTTGTCATCTGTGTGTCATGGATTGTTGAGGAACTCTAAGCAGGGATAATACCTATTGGAGAGGACATTTAGAAAAGAAACTTGATATTTATGTTTATTTTTTATAGAAATGGAGAGAAAGATAAGGTGCTACTAGAAAATAGCATGGAAGTTATTTCAATTCAAATATATCATAGGAAGTGTCCCATAATATTTTATGTTTAGAAAACTATTTTTCTAAATTCTTGGAGGAACTGGAGCTTATATTTTAAGAAATTACTATTAATATGATTATTTTAGGTCTGTCTTCATGTACTTCATTACCTTCTTAATTATTTACTTGAGAAATTAATGTTTTATTCTTGTTAGATATTTCACAGAGCATGAAACACTATGCTTTATCCAAATAGAATAAGATGAAGTTTTCTAATTGGTATTTGCTCTCTCTCTCTCTCTCTCTGAATTCCCCATTGAAGTAATTTTCTTTTTTTTTCTATAATTATATTTTATTAATTTTCATAAACATTTACAGAGATTTTGGGCTTCCACTCATTCATTGTTGCACTATTCTCTCTACCCTCCTCCCAGTTTGATCTTGTCCAAATGCCACAGTGCTTGTCAAAGCCAGTTCTGGTTAATTTTCTTTGTCGGTGTGTCCTTTGCCATTCCCTATCACTCCTCCCTGAGAGAGACTTCACCCTGAGTCATAAGGAAAAGGGGATGGCATATTCTCTTAGCTACTTCCTGCTGAAAAGGGACGCTGTGGGTTTCAGGGTGAAGATCTTCTCTCACTACTCTAAAGGGCCCCTTTGGCAGTAGGACACATATAGACTATTATGGAGATTGATTTTGGAATTTAGATGCACTCTTATTGATTGTGTTTGGCTGTACATGTTCATATCCTTGAAGATGTATCATGAGGGTGTTGCAACCTAGAAGACACAAATTTGACTAACAAGTTATAAGTACATGAGTCCAAAAATTATGGAAAAGTAAAAGAAAAGATTCTTTCATTGTTTTACAAACCCTCCCCCAGGTCCCCTCCACCATGTAGCCCTCGCTCTAGTCTCCTGTGATGACAGAAATACCCAGTTATATCTCTCTTTTAAACGGTTCTCTCCCTCCTCTGTTTCAGTGCAGTATACATTATTGAACCCATCTTACTCAGTCTCTCCCCAACCCCAAGGACAGTCCCATTCTACAACAGTGGCATCATGTAATATTTGTCCTTTTGTGACTGGGATATTTCACTCAGCATAATGTTCTCCAGAGTCAACCATTTTGAATAATATTGCATGAGTTCCTTGTTTTTTAATGCAGCATAGTATTCCATTGTGCGAATATACCACAGCTTCTCTAGCCATTCGTTTGTTGATGGGCAGGAATATCAAATTATAGAGTTAAGAAACCATGTGACATATAGAATGAAAAAGAAAATGGTTCTTGGCTTTTATATCTTAAAGATCTTTTAAAAACAGCTAATATTTAATATTTTGCCATGTACCAGATATTGTTTTAAGATTGTTTATAGGTAATCACATATCATAATCAAAGCATTCTTGTGATGTAAGCCTTCTTCTTAAAATGGAGAAAATGAGTTTCAGAGAAATTATATAGTTTGTTCTTTTTTTAATGATAACTCAATTAGTAAATTGCAGAGCTAAGATTCAAATCTAGGAGCCCCAGTCTACGACACTTTTGTGTAATGAAATTTTTTCATATATAAAGATAAATAATAGTATATCAGAAAGATGTTACTTTGTCTTTTATTGACTATGCAACAGCATTTGACTGCAGATCGAAACAAATTATGGACAATACTGAGAAGATTGGGAATCCCAGTATACTTAATTATGGCTCATGAATAGCTTTTACAATCTGACACTGCAACCCTGAAGGCATGAGGTTCAAATCCACCAGTTGCTCTTTAGGAAAAGGATGTGCAATCTCCTCTCAGGAGACTTATTGCCTCTGAAAGTCTGCTGGAATTGGTTCTGACTCAAGGGAACATAACAACAACATTTAACCTCTAGTGAACTCTGGTGGTTTAGTAGTAAGGAGGTGTTCTGCCAATGAACAGTCATGGGATTTGAATTCACAAGAAATCTCCATTTGTGCAGTTTGTTGTCTCTGAAAACCTACTGTAGGATCAGGCATGGGTTGGTTCTCACTTGCCTGCACTTCATAAAAACAAAACAAAACAAAACCCAACAATAATGAGTCAATCTGTTTATTGAGCATATCATTCAATAAACTAGACTTTATGAAGAATTCAACATCAAGATTGGAAAAAGACTTATCAACAGCCTACAGGTGTCACAACCTTGCTTGCAGAAAGTGAAGAAGATTTGAATTACTTAATGAAAAAGAATAAAGAATATAGCCTTCAATAGCCCACTGAGGTGCTGGGAGTGAGGAGTCTGTAACTCTCCTAGAAAGAGAACTCAAGGTAGGGAACCTTGCCTCTAGAGTTTAATAGAGGCTGCTGCAATTAGGTGAGAAACTCACCAAAGTCCTAGAAGGGAGCTACCTGCCATCCCCTGGACTGTGCCACTTTACTTGAGAAACCTGGCTATGCCAGCCCATAGACAAAATGGAACCATTGACTTCAGGAAAGGGGGCTGCAATGAGACAGGATTCCTGCAGGGCTGCAAGGCAAGTCATAGAAGACCAAAAAGAACTTTAGGAAAGACAATTTGTCCTATTGCACAAACCCAGAAAAGACTTCCAGTGGAGTGAATTGCCCACTCCAATGTGCCCATCAACAAATGAGTGGATAGAAAAGCTCTGGTATATTCACACAATGGAATATGATGCTGCATTGAAAATCAAGGAACTCATAAAATATAATACAAAATGGGAGATCCTGGAGGACATTATGCTGAGTGAAATATCTCAGTCACAAAAAGACAAATATTGCATAGTGCCACTGCTGTAAAATGGGACTGACATCAGGGTTGAGAGGAAACTGAGAAAGAAGGCATACATAATGTATACTGCATTGAAAAAGATGAGGGAGAGACTGTTTAAAAGGGATATATGATTAGGTATTATTGTAATAACAAGAGTCCAGAATGAAGGCTGCATAGTGGAGTGTACTTGGGGGGAGGGATTGTATAAAAATGGAAGAATTTTTCTTTTACTTTTCAAAGAGAAGAACGAATTGGAGGGGGAGGGCTGGGCAGGGAGAAAAGTGAAACAATGAATGAATGGAAATCCAAAGTCTCTGTAAACTTTCATTATCACTAATAAAAAAAGGAAAAATAAAGACTGCATCTGAACATTATAATAAAGATAAAGAACTATTAACAACTTATGCAAACACCATAGAAATGGCCTGCCCATACCAAGAAAAACCTTCATATAATATAAAAAAAGTAGCAGGCAGCTTCAAACATTGAGAAAAAACATGTAAACCTTCTCTTAAAAATGCAGAGCATATTTCAAAACCAATGAATGCCCTAGATACGGAAAAAAAAGCTGATGTGAAATCATTTAAACAGCTACTGAAGAAGGTATTAATTATGGAATAAAGAATAAAGGTTACAAATAAAGTGACTACCTCAGAAACACAGAACAAAAAGAAATATATTGATATGGAGTTGAATGAACAGTAACAGAAGATGCAAATGATGGAAGAAACAATGGAAGCCCTAAATAAGTAAATACTTTAGAGATAGGGAGCTAGAAGAAGTATAGCAATGAGGAAGAGCTTAAATAATTACAGAAGCAATTTCAAAAGAAAAAGAAAGAAATGAAACCATAGATAAAAAGGTACAAGAAATTTAAAAAATCACAGAACAGAAAGGGTAGAGTCAAACATTACTGGAAATAACAGAAATTCATGAAAATGCAAAACAGAATATCAAAATCAAAATTGTAGAAGTTTCCAATATGCTGGAAGGACAAACAATGAAAGAATCTTTTCTTTTACTTTTCCATAATTTTTGGACTCATGTACTTATAACTTGTTAGTCAAATTTGTGCCTTCTAGGTTGCAACACCCCCATGATACATCTTCAAGGATATGAACATGTACAGCCAAGCACAATCAATAAGAGTGCATCTAAATTCCAAAATCAATCTCCATAATAGTCTATGTGTTTCCTACTGCCAAAGGGGCCCTTTAGAGTAGTGAGAGAAGATCTTCACCCTGAAACCCACAGCGTCCCTTTTCAGCAGGAAGTAGCTAAGAGAATACGCCATCCCCTTTTCCTTATGAATCAGAGTGAAGTCTCTCTCAGGGAGGAGTGATAGGGAATGGCAAAGGACACACTGACAAAAAGATTAATCAGAACTGGCTTTGACAAGCACTGTGGCATTTGGACAAGATCAAACTGGGAGGAGGGTAGAGAGAATAGTGCAACAAGGAATGAATGGAAACCCAAAATCTCTGTAAATATTTATGAAAATTAATAAAATATAGAAAAAAAGAAGCAATGGAACAGAGTCATTGAGCTGGAATACAAGAACCTCAGTGGGAATATACTAGAAGAAAACTCATAAAGGAGATAGAAGGAAAGACAAGAAAGCATTATAATCATGTGAGATAATATCAAAAGGAACAACAAACGTATGATCAGAATTCTAGGACAAGACAGGAACTGAGAAAGTTGTGGAAGAAGAAATAGAAAAAAAATCTATTTTTGATAGTTTCAAGAACAAGATATCACATGCAAGAAGCTCAGTGAACTCTGAACAGACAAGATCACCACAGAAAATAATCAAGATGTATCATAGTCAAGTTCTCTAAAATCAAAGACAAGGATATAATACTAAAATCAGGTTGATATAAACAAAGAATCAGCAAGAAAGGAAAAACAGTTACATTAAGTTTTGATTTCTTAGCAGAAATCATGTAGTGTTGTTGTTGTTGTTAATTGCAATTGAGTTGTAGACAACTCACAGTGACACAAGGAACAAAAGACTTGAAAACTTGTTTCTTCAAGTTCATAGAGTTTCCGGGGGCAAGCTATTACAGAATTAAAATTAAAACCAGGTCCAAGGGCCCAAATGAGTTTTAAAATAGAAGACCTAATAATATCAACTCACATCCAATGACAAGTAAACGGTCCACCATCATCCTCACTAGAGTGAGGTAATGGGATGGCAAATACAGAAATCTGAAAGAAAACAATTGCCAGGCAAGGATTCCTTACTCAACAAAGCTGTTCATCAAATATGAAGAAGAAATTAGACCATTTGTAGAAAAGCAGGAACTTAAGAAACTTGTGAAAACAAGACCAATTTTATAAGCAATTCTTAGGGAAGTCCTTCACACAGAGACTCCAAAGGACAGTGAATGAATAATACTTTTATTTTCTTTCACAGCTGTTCATATGGCTCCATGTTAATGTATTTCTTCTAACTCATAAACAAATCAATGGATAAAACATTCACACAATGGAATACTACGCAGCACTGAAAAACAACATATATATATATATATTTGTTGTTGTTGTTAAGTGCCGTCGAGTAGCAGGCGACTCATAGCGACCCTATGAAGGAGAGTCCTTGATGCTTGGGTGCCTTTCATCCTCTCTCCAAGTACATAGGGAGAGGGTTAAACCAGGCTGCTCTTTGGAGGCAAGGGTTCTGGGGCTTCATCTGACATACTTTGGACATATTATAAGGACCATTATGCTTTTGACTCATGTACTTATAACTTGTTAGTCAAATTTGTGTCTTCTAGGTTGCAACACCCCCATGATACATCTTCAAGGATATGAACATATACGGCCAAGCGCAATCAATAAGAGTGCATCTAAATTCCAAAATCAATCTCCATAATAGTCTATGTGTTTCCTACTGCCAAAGGGGCCCTTTAGAGTAGTGAGAGAAGATCTTCACCCTGAAACCCACAGCGTCCCTTTTCAGCAGGGAGTAGCTAAGAGAATACGCCATCCCCTTTTCCTTATGACTCAGGGTGAAGTCTCTCTCAGGGAGGAATGATAGGGAATGGCAAAGGACACACCGACAAAGGAGATTAATCAGAACTGACTTTGACAAGCACTGTGGCAATTGGACAATTAAAACAGACATTCGGATGGCGGGGAAGAAGAACAAACTGGGGAGGAGGGTAGAGAGAATGGTGCAGCAATGAAGGAATGAAAACCCAAAATCCCTGTAAATGTTCATTAAAACTAATAAAATTTAATAATAATAAAAAAAGGACCATTATGCTGAGCAAATAATTCATGGAGCTGGACTCTATGAAGAGCAGTATGGCATCAGAATTGGGGAAAGACTCATCAAGAGCCTGTTTTATGTTGATGACACAACTTGCTAAAAGTGAGGAGTATATGAAATATCTGCTGCAGAAGATCAAATTATACAGTCGTTGGTATGGATTATATCTCAATATTAAGAAGACAAAAATCCTAACCATAGGCCTGACTGTCAACATTATGATAAATAGAGAAGAGTTTGAAGCTGTTAATGATTGAATCTTGCTTGGATCAACAATCAACACCTTGGTACCAGCATTCAGGAAACTAGGACATCTATTGCATTGGGCAAGTCTGCCATCAGAGACCTTTCCAAAATAGTGAAGAGCGATGATATCAGTTTCAAGACAAAGGTGAGCCTAACTCATACTCTTCTCAAGCATCTGCTACACATCAAAGAAGTGAACAATAAATAAGGGTGACAGAAGAATTGATGGCTTTCAGTTATGGTGCTGGGGAAGAGTAATGAATATCCTATGGATTGCCAAAATAACAAACATATATGTCATGGAAAGGCTGCAGCTAGAGTGCTCCTTGAAGGGAAGGAATATAAAGCTCCCTTTTTCATACTCTGGACATGTAGCTAGCAAGACTTTTTCTTGGAAAGGGACATCAAGCATGGAAAGGTGAAGGGTCCATGAAGGAGAGAAAGATCCCTAATGAGATGGGTTGATATTGTTACTTCTGCAATGGGCTCTAGTGTGTCAGAGATGATGAGGATATCACAGGATAGGGCAGGCTTCAGAATGGCTGTTCATAATGATGCTAAGTGTTACTTGACTCAACAGAACCTAACAAAAACAACAACATAATGCTCATAAACACTAATCTGATGGTGTTTTGTATTTAAACTTTTGCACACACATTCTTGTGTACAACTTTTACCACAGTGAAATAATTTTGTTTCAAAACCCTTCTGTACTCTGCTCATAGGACATAGATATGGCCTTTAACTTAGGAACTCTTATCTTTAAGAGTCTGTATACATTGTATGCTTGTACCAAATTTTATTAACCTTTAATTTTCTCATTGATAACATACTGCTTGGCACACAAGAAGTTTAAAACGTGATAGTGAAATAAAGAACAAAACCAAATTAATATACTACTAGAGGAATAAGACATAGCCAGAATAGACATTTTAATATTTCTATCTCAGAGGACCAGCAGTCATGTTGATAATTTATGCTTTCTTGAATAAAAAAGTTACAGTGAGTTTATCCTCTGTGACCATGTACAAAGGCTCATTTATAATAAATACACCTAGCCCTTAACAAAGTGAACCAAGGGTCACATTTGCCTCTTTAACAATATCAAACCATTTCTTTCACTGAGTGAAAACACAATTGACCCATAAAAATAAAGCAATGAGATAAAAAAAGGGAATTCAGAAAGATATTGTTTCTCTTTGTCAATAATATAGATTCAACCATTTTTACTATCTTTATCATGGTTCAGGAATAAAAACCAAATCCAAGTTACAATTTTAAGGAAATTTCATGGTGAAAATCTTGTTTATTGGCATGCTATATGTTAAAAAAATGAAACTTTTTAAAGTGAATAGACCTTCTTGGGGAAATCTATTCCTCCACATCTATCTATGTGCTCAAGAAGGGGTGGTGGTGGAGGTCCTGTGCTATTTTTTATCTGCATTCTTAATATTACACCACAAACCTGTACCTCTCCAGATACTTAATCCATGTTTACTGAATATAGAATGAAGAATTACTAAGGATTGTTAACACTATTCTCTAAAGATCAGAATATAGCACATGGGAACACAAGGCCATGTATCTCTGAAAGGGCCATAGAGAGTGAGAATAGCACAGCCCCTCACCATCCCAGAGCAGAAAGCAGATGAAAATCCCATAGCCCAGCCCCATGATGCCTCTAGAACCACACCAACAGCAAGAAGTTTGTTGATTTGTTGCTGACTCAGAGACTTATTGTACCAACAACAGGATTTATTAGGGAAAGAAGTCGGAGAATGGGGGAGGCAAAGAATATCATCCAATATAAATATAAGTTTTATCCCAATAGTCCCAAGGTACAATTCCTCAATCAGTCCAGGCTCCAGTTCTAGTTCAGCAGTCAAATCCAAATAATCCAATAAGGTTTGCCCCAGAGTGGTTATAAGTCAGCTTCTCCTTCAAGCATGAGCAAGAACATAAACACCTTTAACTGTGGTAAGTGCAAATGCAAGAAACCTCAGGTCACGGCTTGCCACAGTTTGTCCCTCCATAGTCAGGGTCTTCCTCAAATCTTGCTGCCACAAGTTCTGCACACTTCAAGTCTTGTTCATCAGTGTGGAAAGCACTCTTTCTCTTATCCTAGTTCCACAGCTGTTGAGGATTTACACCACCATACTGGTTTGCAAGACCATGTGTCTATAGTTAAGGTAGCTGGAGAAAAGAGAGGACTAACAGTAATGGCTTGAAAAAAAAACCAAAAAAAGGCAGCTTTTAGGCTAACACCACAACTATCAACCTCAAAACTGACATCTCAGATGAGGGTCTTATAACAAAAGTTTACAAAATATTATCAAAGTATTTATAGATAACCCAATCACCAAATGGGGGACTTTTCACAAAGGAAGATATTCAGAGGGCCAATAGATACATGAAGAAATGTTCAAAATCACTGGCAATATAAGAGATGCAAATCAAAACAGCAATGAGATACCATCTCACGCTAGTAGCAGTGGCAAAGTTTAACAGGAAAGTAAGCAATAAATGTTGGAGAGGACATGGAGAGATTGGAACTCTCATATACTGTTGGTAAAATTTTAAAATGGTACAGCCACTCTGGAAGGCATTTAGGTATTTCCTCAAAAAGCTAAACATATATGCCATATTACCCAACTATTTGACTGCTAGGGATATGCTGCAAGAAAAATAGAACTGAGACATAAAAGGATATTTGTACACCTATGTTCATAGCCACAATATGGTCACAGTTCACCAGCACTGGGGCATGCTGGAATTTAAAAATGCCATAGGGTCCAAGGACCCTAGCTTGGCAGGAGGAGTGGTATCCACTTCCATAATAGCTTGCCTCCGGAAACCCTGTGAACCTGGAGAGAGGATGAAAGGCACCCAAGCGTTGAGGACTCTCCTTCATAGGGTCGCTATGAGTCGCCTGTGACTCGATGGCACTTAACAACAATAATATCAACATAGAGAGAGAGAGATCAGCTGGCCCAGTGGACAGAAAGCGATGCTACCAAGCCAAAGGTGGGTGACTTTTAATCTGCGGCCCTTGGACCTGTCTTTCATTGTTTTTGTTCAGACATTCCTCTAGGTCGTATAGTCCTGGTGTACAAGTTGCTGTAGAGCGATAACTTGTGGTTGCTGTGAGGCTGAACACTGTGACACTGATGTGTTAGATGCATTAATGGCTGATTACCCAATGTGGACAGAGAGTGGGGTGGAGCTCCCCGATTAAAACAAGCTTGGAAGGAGGAGTGGCATCCACTTTCCGTAATAGCTTGCTCCGGAAACCCTATGAACCTGGAGAGAGAATTAAAGGCACCCAAACCTTGAGGACTCTCCTTCATAGGGTTGCTATGAGTCACCTGCAACTCAACAGCACTTAACAACAACATAAGGTCCAGGGACTGCTGATTTGAGATGAACATTTTTCAAGTGGTAGAGCAGTGGTCTGTGTATTTTTTGTTTCCCCGAAGTAAATAAGAGTTGCTGTGATGATGGACAACTGTGTAAGAGGTGTGTCACTCTGTAGATGTTCATTGAAATGAAAAATAAACAACCTAAATAATAAAAAAAAAAAGACCACGATTGGCTACTCATCACGGGCAGAGTTTGCTGGAGCTCCCATATTGATTGATTCAGGTTGGGAAGCAGGAGTGGCATCCACTTCCTAAACCACATACCTCTGGAAACTCTATGAATTTGGAGACATGACATACCGAAAGGCTTCAAGTCTTTTGTTCAAAGAGTCGCCATGAGTTGGGTTTGGCTCAATGGCAATCAACAACAATAACAACAACAAAGTGTAGTGTACTCTTACGTAAACTACTCCTCTTTCTAGTACTGTTATTCTCATCTGTAAAGTGGAAGGTCTTTACTAGGTGGGGTTTAAGGTAATTGATATCTCTCACTATGATGCTAAAGTCTATCAACGTTGGTATGTGATTATTTCCTTACTTTCGTGACAATACATTGGATAGAACTATTACTAGATAGTATTTTAAAGTTGGTAAAGTTTGATAATACACACTTAATTATTATTCTCAGCTTATAAATAAATAGATAAAAATAATTCAAAAGGTAGGTCTGAAAGATTTAATGTCTCTTGAAATATTTTTAAGTCTATATATTTATAAATTGTAAAGAAGTATTAAATTCCATATCTGATAGGATTTTATGTTTAGAAATAACAAAATTTTTGTCTTTTTTTATAGGGTGTGCAGGGAGGGAAATGTGCAACAATGAATAAATGGAAATCCAACTTTTCTCTATGTGTTAAAGCATTAATAAAATTTTTTTAAAAAATAAAAAACCTATAGCCAAACATTTATACTAGTGACAGCACAGATCTCAAAAATATTTTATTAAACAAAATACTCCTAGGGCTTACAGTAGCTTTAAATTTGACTCTTAATATTTTCTTTCTTTTTGCTATAATAACATTACTGAGATCTGTGAAATCTGGAGACATATGCTTCTTTTATATAGTGTGCATTATTTAATCCTTATACTTAAAATGTTGGAATTTTTAGGAATTTTTTTGACTTAGTAATATTTTATGGAAGAAATTCACCACTAGTCTTCCCGTTGATTGTTGCATGGTAGCTTTCCTAATCCTGTGACATTAGAAGTATTTTAAATTCCTGAATCCTTGCAAAGAAGAAAAATAAGAGTCAGTGGTTTATGATATGATCATAGTAGTAGAAAATATGCTGATGATTATATGTTAGACCTTTATATAATCAATGACTTACTCATTGCAAATTCAATGGAAATGGTGACAGATGGACCTTTCTTTCGGTTACATGTAGATCAGATCAACTACACCTGAGGAAAAAGACAATTAATAAGCTCAGAATTACAAGGTCAGGAATCAACAGTGGAATAGATGATCAATTGTTCAGGTTGAAGTTAAAACTTTAGAAGATGAAAACAATTCTATAAGTGTGACCTTGATTATATCCACCCGAACTTAGGGACCATTTGAAGAACAGAAGTAATGCTCTGAAAAATAATAAGCAAAGACCAGACAAGTTGTGAGGTGTTTGCAATGTATTTGAAAAAGAAAATGGTGATTAAAAAGACAGGCAAAGGAGAAAAGACAAAAATATATGACATAGGAGACTGAAACTTGAACACAGACAAGTTAATTGAATGGAATAATTGATGAAGTAAGAGAGATTAACAGAAGATAAAGGGTGGATTTAGAAGATAAAGCAAAATATTACAATGAGATGCAAATTAGCAAACGGAAAAGGAGCATGGTTGGCCTTTGTCAAGCTGAAAGAACTGAAGAGGAAAATTCAAGCTTTGAATTTCAGTAGTGAGGGGTTCAATGAGCAAAATTTTGAATCATATAGAAATCATCAAAAGAAGATGAAAGGAATAGACAATAATGGTATAAGAATTGTTTGAAGCTGAATTATTTCAGCAAGTAGAATATGACCAAGAACCAGTGGTGTTGAAAGACGTTCATGGCTTACTAAAGACATTAACACAAAACAATGCTCCTGGAGTTAATGGAATATTTCAATAAACTGAAATATTTCAATAAAATTATCTAATACTGGTTATAGTTACTCATCATAGCCTAAAAAATATTAGAAGACAGTTACTAATCCATTGGCTGGAGGGGTTTTATATTTACAAAAATTCCAAAAAAAAGTTATCTAAAAGAATTTAAACAATGACATAAATATAACATGCAAATAAAATCTTGCTGAAGATAATTAATAATCAGTTGGTGCAGTGCCTCTGTACCAATAATGAGCTTCAAGAAATTTAAGCTAGGGAGCTCTGGTGGCCTAGTGGCAAAAAGCTGCACTACGATCCCAGAGGCGCATGGTGGTTTGAATTCACCAGATGCTACACACACACACACACTTAAAAAAAATAAAAATTTAAATTAAATTCAAAAGACGGCATCTAAAAAGGGTCATCATTGCTGATGTCAATGGATCTTAGCTGGAAGCAAAGGATATCCAAAAGATATTTATTTTTTTATTTGCTATGCTGAGAGTTTTTGCCTAGTGTTTCATCACAAGTTATGAATATTTTTTTAAAAAGGAAATTCCAGAACATTTAATTGTGTTAATATAGAACAAAAAAGCATAGACCAAAAAGAAGCAATTATTTTGAACAGGACAAGAGGATATTTCAAAGTTTAAAATCAAGTAAGTTATGCTTCAAGGTTTTATCCTTTTACCATATGCATTTCATTTATACATTGAATAAATGATACCTAAAGCTGTACTAGATAAATAAAAATGTGACATCAAGACTGGAGGAAGACTTATCAACTCATATATATATATATATATAT
>NW_006399925.1:2505115-2516466 GCF_000299155.1 Elephantulus edwardii
TATATAAACACAAATTTGCTTTCAGAAAATAAAACACTGCAAATGCTTAAAGCCTCCAGGTGTCTTTTAGAAGCTTTAATTAGGACAGGAAAAATATTGTCCATCTTTCTTCTGCCAGTGTATTTGAACCATATGCTTTTAGGTTGGCAGAGGAACTCCTTATAACAAGGCCCTCAGCGCTCCCTTTCTTGCTAGTTAGACAACAAATTTAATGGTTTGAGAAACTTGCATAAAGGACACCAAACAAGAAGTATAATAATGTATCCCTACATCAGTACCATACTTCCCAGAAATCACTCTAAGTTCTATCCATTTACAATTTAATTACAAGGTGTGGAAGGGAAGAATTGTTAGATTTATGTATCCTACAAACAGTGGTTATGTTGGAACTCAGCTGAACATAAAACATTTTGGAACTCTCATACTCACACATTTTTAAACTCTCTTTTGAAAAGTATTTATTGTTATTATTACTATTATTATTAATTGTAATGAAATTTACAGATTTTAGATTTCCATTCATTCATTGTTGCACTTTTCTCCCTGCCCACCCATCCCCCTCATTTCATTCTTCTCTTTGAAATGTAGAAGAAAAATTCTTTCTTTGTTATACAATTCCTCCCCCCAAATCCACTCCACTATGCAACCTTTGTTCTGGACTCATGTCATGACAATAATACCTAATCATATATACCTTTTAAACAGTTGTCTCTCAAGGAACTTATGAAATATTATTCAAAATGGTTGACCCTGGAAGACATGCTGAGTGAAATACCTCAGTCACAAAAGGACAAATAATGCGTAGTGCCACTGTTGTAAAACGGGGCTGAAATTGGACTTGGTGGGCGGGGAGATTAAGAAAGATAGGATAAATTATGGATACTGCATTGAAAAGTACTGTTTTTAAAATGTTTTACTTGAGCTAACTGTATACATTTATCCAATGTAACTGAGATCCTCTGAGGTGAAGCCAATTTATTTCTTACATCTGGCTTTGGTTACTCTTTTTTAAAATTGACTTCCAGTCACTCATAGATGTTTCATTTTATAACAATATTTAAAATTGTACAATGCTATTATTATCAAAACCTTGATTTACTCTCCCTTTCCCTTCAAGCTTACCCACCATGGCTTTCAATGACCCCATGTGGTCTATATAGATCTTCTTCAAGAATACAAGCCACTGCACAAAAGCTAGGAAGTGCATATTCTTCCAAAGAAGGTGCGACTTAAATTTCCTATGCTTTTAGGAACGTGTAGAATTATCAGGATATAAGTGCTCTTCATCATTTCTTTTTTTTCGTTTGTTTTTAATTGAGATTTTAATGAAAGTTTACAGAAAACTTAGATTTCCCTTCATTCATTTTTCCATATTTTCATCTCACCCTTCCCCAGTATGTTTTTCTCTTTTAAAAAAATATTCTTTCATTGTTGCACAATTCTCCCCCACCCCCCACCCCTCAGTCCACTTTGCTATATACCTCTTATTCTGGACTGTTGTCATGCACTAATACCCAATCTTATATTCCTTTTAAACAGGTCTTTCCCTCATTTGTTTCAATGCAATGCACATGATTTAGCTCCTCTTTTTTTAGTTTCCCCCTCAACCCCTATATCAGTCCTATTTTATAACATTGACATTATATAGTGTTTGGCCTTTTGTGACTGAGAAATTTCACTCAGCATAATGTCCTTCAGGGTCACCTATTTGTAAAAAACTTTCTGAGTTCCTGGTTTTTTAGTATTTCATTGTGTAGCATTCCATTGTGTGAATATACCTCAGCTTCTCTAACTATTCAGTTGTTGATGGACACTTAGGTTGTTTCCATAATTTGCTATTGTGAACAATATAGAAATAAACATAGGTGTGCATAAACCTGTTTGGGTGTCTGTTCTGTTTTCTTTAAGATATATTCTCAGTAGTGTAATTGCTAAGTCAATGGTATTTCTATTTCTAACGTTTTAAGAAAACACCATACTGGTTGCACCATTTTACACTCACACCAACAGTGAATAAGGGTTCCAATTTCTCCACATCCTTGCCAGCGTTTATTTTTTTGTTTGCTGCTCTGTTGAACTTTGTTATTGTTACTGGGGTGAGAAGATATCTTAGAGTTGTTTTGAGTTGTATCACTCTTACAGATAGGGATTTTAAACCTTTCTTCATGTGTTTGTTCACCATCTGAACATCTTCTTTGGTGAAGTTTCTTTTCATATTCTGTGCCCATTTAGTGATTGGGTTCTTTAACATTTTCTTGTTGTGGTTCTGGAGTATTCTATAAATTATAGATATAAATTCATATAAATCATTACCAAATATTCTTTCCCAGTCTGTAGTTTCCCTTGTTACCTTGGAGAAGTTTTTGGGGTTTGTTGGGTTTTTTTTTTTTTCATTTTTTTTTTTATATGCAAAGGGGTTTGATTCTTAGAAGGTTCTATTCATCTGTTTTATTCTCTCCTGGTTGTAGGTTTTTAGGGTTCTTGGAAGACTGTTTATGATGTGGATTAGGGCTTCTAGAGGTCTTCTGAGCCTTTCTCTGATGAAGTTTATAATTCTTGTTTTTAGTCCTAAATCCTTGATCCACTTTTTGAGTTGGTTTTTGTGTATAGTGTGAGGTGTAGATCTTGCTTGAGTTTTCTTCAGATAGTTTTCCAATTTTGTCAATATTATTTGTTAAAGAAGCTTTTGTTTCACTACGTAACTAATTTCATCTCCTTGTCAAAAATCAGTTGACCATAGGTAGATGAGCTGATTTCTGGGTTCTCAGTTCCACTCCGTTGATCTATGAATCTGTCACACTACTGGTAAAAAAGCTGTCTTTACCACCACAGCTGTGTAGTAAGATTTGAGATCAGGGAGTGAGTTGCCACCTACCTTGTTTCTCTTTCTCAGGAATGCCGTGCTTATTCAGGCTCTATTTCTATTCCAGATGAAATTGGAAATTGCCTTGTCCATCTTGTTGAAGAATAGAATTGGTATTTGTATTGGGATTGCATTGAATTTGTAGATTGTCTTTGGTAAAATTGTCATTTTCACAAAATTGGGTCTTGCTATCCAAGAACATTGTATATTCTTCCATTTCTCCAGGTCTCGTTTTCTTTCTTGTAGTAATGTTCTGTAATTTTATTTGGATAAGTCTTTTATGTTTCTAGTTATATTTACTCCCAAGTATTTAATCTTGCGGCTAGCTATTGTGATGGGTATTGTTTTTCTTACCTCCATTTCTGTATTCTCTTTGTCACTATAGAGAAATGCAATCGATTTTTTTTTGTTGATCTTCTATCCTGCCATTTTGCTGAATTGGTTGATTATGTCCAGTAGTTTTCTCACTGAGCCTTTAGCATTTTCTAATTATACTATCATATCCTTTGGATAGAGAGATAATTTTACCTCCTTTTTTCTAATTTGGATATGGTCTTATTTCCTTCTCTTGTCTTATTGCTATCACTGAGAAACAAAATAATAATGACTAAGAGAGGGGATAATGGGAATCCTTGCCTAGTTCCTGTTCTCAAAGGGAATGCCTTCAATCTCTCTCCATTGAGAATGATGTTGGATTTTGGGTTTGCGAATATACTTTTTACTATGTTGAAGAAATTCCCCTCTTTTCCTATTTTGCTGAGTGTTTTAATCAGGAAAAAGGGTTGGATTTTATCAAAGGTTTTTTCTGTATCAATTGATAAGATCATGTGGTTCTTGTTCTTTACTTTGTTGATATGATGAATTACACTGCTTGTATTTCTTACATTGAATCATCCTGCACATCTGTTATGAATGTCACTTGGTCATGGTGAATTATATTTTTTATGTACTGTTGGATTCTATTGACCAGAATTTTATTCAGGATTTTTGCATCTATACTCATGAGAGACATTGGCCTGTAGTTTTCTATTTTGGTGACATCTGTACTGGACTTTGGTATCAAGGATATGTTTGCTTCATGGAATAAGTCTGGGAGAATACCATCTTTTTCTATTTTCTGAAACATGTAAAATTGTTGACAGTTCTTCTTTGGATTTTGATGAAATTCACTGGTAAAACTATCTGGTCCAGGGCTTTTAATTTTTTTTTAAGTTGTTCTATTATCTGTTCAATTTCTTCTTTTGTTTGTTCAATTGTTTTATTTTGGTCTGTGTAAGTTTAGATAAGTTGTGAGTTTCTAAGTATTTGTCTATTTCCTCTAGGTTTGCATATTTGTTTGAGTATATTTTTTCATAATATTCCTTTCTATTTTAGTTGGTTCTTTTGGGACATTGCTCCTTTCATCTCTTATTCAGATTACTTATGTCTTTTCCCCCTCATTTGTCAGTTTTGCTGGTGGTTTGTCAATTTTATTGATATTTTCAAAGAACCAATTTCTGGTTTTGTTGATGGTTTAAATTGTTTTTCTGTTTTACATTTCATTATTTTTGCCCTAATTTTTTAATTTTTGGTTTTTTAGAGGGCATCAGGTTTTCTTGCTGTTCTTTTTCAAGTTGTTGGAGATGTTGATTTAAAGAGTAAATTTTTTTCCTTGCCTTTTGATATGGTTGATTATTGCTATTAATTGACCTCTAATTACTGCTGTTGCTGTTTTCTAGAGGTTTTGGTAAGTTTTCACTGTCATTTATTTCAAGAAACTTTTTGATTTTACTTTTTATTTCTTCTATTACCCACACATGTTCAAGCAAAGTGTAGTTTAGTTTCCAAATGTACAGGTTGTTGGTGTTTTTCTTTTCCCCTCTTATTATTAATTTCTAATTTTGTAGCATTGTGGCTTGAGAAGATGCTTTGTATTATTTCTGTGTTTTCTAGTTTAGTGAATCTTGCCTTATAATCTAAAATGTAATCTATTTTGGAGAATGGTCCATGTACATTGGGAAGAAGGTGCATTAGTCTATATATATCTATGAGATCGAATTGGCTTATTGTGTGGTTTAATTCTTCAGCATTTTTGTTGAGTTTCTTTCTGGTAGTTCTATCTTTTCTTGAGAGTGGTGTATTGAAGACTCCTAGTACTTTAGTAATGTTGTCTATTTCTTTTTTCCATTTTATTAATGTTTGCTTTGCATATTTTGCAGATCTATCATTTGGTACATAGATATTTATTATTGTTATGTCCTCTTGTTATAGTGACCATTTAAGCATTATATAGTGATCCTCTTTGTCCTTTGTGATGGTTTTTACATTGAAATCTATTTTATATGAGATTAATATTTCTACCCCTGCTTTTTTTCTGGTTGCCATTTACTTGGTATATGTTTTTCCATTCTTTTCTTTTTAGTCTATCTGTATTTTCACTTTTTAGGTATATATCTTGTAGACAGAATATTGATAGGTTTTGTTTATTTTCCAATCTGCTACTCATTTCTCTTCAGTGTTGCATTTAAATCATTCACATTTAATGTAATTATTGAAAAGCAAGGTTTAATTGCTATCATTTTGCTGAGTTCTTTTTGTGTTGTTACTGGTTATTTTTGTCTATCCTGCTTTTTGTGGCATCTCTGTATTAAGGATGTCTCTCAGTATTTCTTTCATTGTTGGTTTTGTTTTACAAACTCTGTTTCTTCTTTCCTGAGAATATCATGATCTCTCCTTCATATTTCATAGACAGTTTTGCTGGGTACAATATTCTTGGTTGACAGTTGTATTCTTTGAATTTTTGATATATGTCATCCGATTGTCTTTTTGCTCATATGTTTTTTTCCTGAGAAATTGGCACTTAATTTCATTTGCTTTCCCTTATAGGTTACTCTTATTTTTCTCCGTAGGTGCTTTCAGAATTCTCTCATTTTTGGTTCTGGCAAATTTGACTATGATATGCTTTGGTGTTTTTCTTTTGTGATCTATTCTCTTCGGTGTTCAGTCAGCTTCTTGAATATGTATTTTCTCATTCTTCATTATACCTGAAAGTATTTTTCTAGTAATTCTCCCACAATTTTTTTGGTGTCTTTACTTGCTTCTTCCTCTTCTGGGATTCGGATTATGCACATGTTATTCCTCTTGATGGTATCCCACATTATTCTTAGGCTTTCTTCTTTTTCCTTCCTTTTTCGTTCAGCTTTTTGTTCTAGCAGATCAGTAGTGACAATTTTATCTTATATTTCACTGGTTCTGTGTTCCATCTTTTGAACTCTTCATATGTCCTTCCAACATGTTGGCAGCATATGAAACATTGGTCCTCATATTCTGGATTGTGATTTCTTGTTTTTCCAGAGCCTCTAATGCCTCATCTGTTTTTTTCTGCATTGTCTTGGATTGTTGTTTTGGTTTTTATTTGTTTGGTTTTTAAGTTCCTCTTGGTTTTTACTTGCATAGTCCTGTAATTATTCGAGTTTGACTTTAGCCCAGTGAAATTATTCAATTGTTCTTTTGAATTCTGGGTCAGAAAGTTCCATCAGACTTTTTGACCTCAGGAAATCCATTGATACTGTGTCACTTTTTGGTGTTGACATCTTGCTTTGGGTTTCTGTAGGGTGTTAGATTGTCTGCTTCTTCTGTGACATTGCAGTGGTAGAGTTTCTCCATGTGTGAGGCCTTAACAGGTTCTTGGTCTGGAAACCTTGGTCTGGCTCAGTAAGTCACTGCTCCAAAGGAGCATGGGAAGCTGTCCTGCCTGAGTTTCTCTCTGAACTTTTGACTCAAGGGAAGACTTGCTTTGGTTGGAGAGAGATATGGCTCGTGAATTAGCAGCCTTCTGTCAGGCAACTGCTGGAGGTAGGCAGGTCCAAGGTGCCCAGGGTTATAAGGCAACTCAAGCTCTAAGAGGATGGAGTAAATTACTTCACCTGTATTATTGGTGACCTTGTAACAGTTCAGACGGGCAGCAGTGGATTGTCTTCCAGGCACTGTGGTCAGGGTTTGTGGACAGAGGCAGGAGTACGCAATTAGTGGCACCGGGGCCTACAGGTGGAAGGGCCAAAGGGGTTGGGGTGGGCTCCAGGTAGCGAGGCTACAGTCCAGGCAGGAAAGCAGTCTAGTCAACACCAAGATATTTTTAAGACAGGTACCTAGATAATAGACTAGAAGTGATCCATGGCGGCGGTGATTATAAGGCATCTCTTACTATGCCTCTTTATCATTTCAAAGGTCATGTTGCTTTGTTCTCTTTAAGCAAAATCTTCATTTTTTTTCCCAAATTAATCAAACAAGATAAGAGACATTTATCTATTCACTTCTATAATTTGTTATACTTTGGGCACATGACATGGAGGAAATAGTCTTCAGAAAAAGACATCATACTTGGAAGGGTGGATGGAGGGACAGCACAGGAAAGGAAGATCCTAAATTAGATGGATTGACATGGTAACAGTGGCAAGGTGGTAGGTGTGTTAGAGTCAATGAGACTGGCTCAGGATAGGACACGCTTCAGAGCTAGTGGACATAAGGTCATAAATTACAGGTGACTTGATGGCACATAACAACAATTAGACAGATTTTTTTTTCTCTCATAGTATTGAACACTTTAGTGGTATAATCTATATGGCATTGCACTGGTAACTCAAAGAGCACACCTGTGTGATGGATAAAATCCACCAGCAGCTCTAAGGAAGAAAGGTGGTCATTTTCTGTGCTTGGAAACTTACTGCAGTTCCCAATTGATGGTAATGAAATTTGAGTTGTTTTCCCCTTGGTTTTTAATGAGAAGATTGAAACATAAATTTGAATACAAGCCAATGTGAAAAGTTTTAATAACTATATTCATTTGAATGTCACATAAGCACAATAATTTTTTTAAAAATTAAATGGTAATTTTAATAAAAATTTACAGTCTGCTTTCATTCATTCATTTGTATACATATGCTTACTACACTTCTATCAATTAAATTTGTAATGCTTATATTATTCCAGATTGTTAATTTTCATACATGTAATGTCTAATTATCAATTCCTTTCATATTGTTCCCTTCACCTATTCTAGTGTAGTGTCTGTCCATTACCCATTTTTTATGCTTTCTCTCCCCTACATTTATATCCATCATCATATTATTATAATAGTGGTCTTATAAAATATTTACCCTTTTGTGACTGAGATATTTAAGTCAGTATAATGTCTTTCAGACTTACCTATCTTTTGTAATGTTTTATGATTTTATTGTTATTCACTGCTGTGGAATATTCCATTTCACAGTTTCTCTACTCTTTGTTGATGGGCACTTAGGCTACTTCTATCTCTTGTCTATTGCAAATAATGCTGTGATTTACATGAGTGTGCATACCTCTGCTTGTGTCACAGCTCTGATTTCTTCAGAGTATATTCTCAGTAGTCAGATATCTAGGTCAAATAATATTTCCGTTTTGACATTTTTGACAAATAACCAGAATGCCTTTCATAGTGCTTATACTATTTTACATCCCTACTATCAGTTTATGAGAGTTCCAAACTTTCTACATCCTTGTCAGTATTTGTTATCTATTGTACTATTGAAATTTGTTTGAGTTATTGGAGTGAGATGATGTATCATTGTTGGTTTGATCTGCATCTCTCTAATAGCTAGTTATTTTGAATATTTTTCATGTATTTGTTGGCCATCCGACTTTCTACTTTGGTAAACTATCCATATTTTGTCTATATCATTATTGAGTCATCTTTTTCTTCTTTGAGGTATTAGATATCTTTTAAATATAAGTACATTATGAGATATGTCATTGCTAAATACTTTTTTACAGTGGATGGGCTTGTATATGATCATTTAAATGAACTAAAAAGTACAAAATAGCTTTTTAAAAGAGATGTGATGCCAGTGGGCTACTATGCAGCATTGTAAAACAATGAAATAATAAAATATTACACAATATGTGGGAACCTAAAGGGTATTATGCTAAGTAAAATACCTCAGTCACAAAAGGGTAAAAACTGTCTAACACTGCTGTTTTAAGATAAGAAAGGTGTGGGAGGTTGGAGGGAGATTGAGGAGAGAGTGGATAGATAATGAACACTGTGTTAGAACAGATATGGGGAAGAATTATTTGAAAGGAATAATTGCAGGGTGGACTAGGGGAGGGGAAGGGAAAGAAGGAGAAAATATGCAACAATAAAGAAATTAAATTAAAAAAGAGAGATGTTATGAGTTTTGATATAAGGCCTGAGTAGGCATTAAATGTTAGATTTACGATCCTGAACATTGTCCAAGCTGTAAGTACAGTCTAGGCAAAGACACAGAAGTAAGGACAAGTAATATTTAAGCAAAACTTGTGTGCAGAATGATTGTGAGAAATAGGGCAGAATAGTGTCTTTTGTCAAAGTCAAGTGCTGAGCTAAATAGTTTAATGTTATGTGTAAAGCTAGAATCAGTAAGAAGGTAGAGGTGAAAAATGATTTATGGATTTTAAGCAGGGCTAAAACATGATCTGATTTTTTAGACAACTCTGATAACAATTGCTTTTAGTTGCCTTGGAGTCAACTACAATTAATAATGATTTGAGTTATGAATAACAGATCAGAACCTTGCCCTAACTTGTAGCATTCTTGCAATCTCTTCCATGCTCAAATCCATTGTGACAGTCATTAATTGGGTCAATCCATCTTGTTGAAGATATCCTCCTTTCACTGATCTGATTATTTACCTTTCCCAGCATGATGTCCCAAGACAGATTTGCTTGTTCTTTTGGAATTCCATAATACATTCAACTTTCAGGTGCATATGAAGAAATTGAAATTATTATGACTTGTATCAGGCACACATTAATCTTTAAACAGCTATTTGTGCTCTTCAGCACTTTGGAAAGGTCCTATATAGATCTTCCCAATGCAAAATATCTTCGGATTTCTTCACTGCTGGCAACAGTTAGTGAGCCATATACAGATAGAGGAGACAATTAGTAGGGGAAGCAAGATGAAAAGCTGGACTGATATTCGGTAAGTAATATAATTACAGCGTGAATTAAAAAGTGGTAGCCACAAAGGATACAGTAGATTATAGAAGTTGATTTGAAAGATTTTTTTTAAGAAGGTAAACTGAGTAGATCTTGGTCTCATATAAATGTGGGGATAATCGTTCAAGTACTGATGGACAAACTCCTATTATGTCAAGGGGAAATCCAAATTATTCTGCTAACTGTAGAAACCTAATGGGAAAATATACAGCAAACATGGAGGCAATGGAGCTTCAGTCTTCATCCATTGTCATATTAGATCTGGCCAGCGGTCTTTGTTTATTACCACAGATCATTGTGAGAAACCAAACTCAGTTGCCTCTCTTGATGATTGCCTTAAGTACCACAAATTGGCTAAGAGTTAATTCTGGTCCATAGAGGGATTGCTGGGGCACTAGATATTGAGCTCTTACGAGTATAATAGTTATATTTTAGTCACTCCAATGTCTGATATATAGCAGCTATGCAATATATTTTTTCTTTTAAAAGAGAAATTAAATGTGCTTTTAGCTTTACTGTTCTAATCCAGTGACTTATTGACCCAATTGCTACACTTGTGTATATTTGTATCTAAGGGATATGCATGTGGGGCAAATTATTTTTAAATCATGGAAAATTGTCCTTGCTTTCATAATTCTTCACTATAACTCATGCTAAATGTTCAGAACAATTGGAATTCATAACATTGGATTTGAGGACTAGCACTTCCTTTTTCTGTGATAATTTCATTTTCTCTATATAACAAGCTTCATTTTCTAGCTGAATTCTCTATAATAATAGCTTCTTCTGCCCCACTTCACCCTGAATATTTGACTTCCATCCATTACTGGAAATATTTAAAAAATATCACATCTTGCTAGAAAATAATAGATTTCTTAAGGATCAAGTCATGAAATAGAATGTATTTCTTTCTTTTTTAGGTATCTACTATACCTGTGTTTGACTTCTGCTACATATATGTTGCCCTTCTCCTTACATATATTATAATTGTCTTTTTACAAGCCTCTCCTTTCTCTAAACTACAACCTTCCCTAAGCTGGAAAGAGAATCATGTTTATCTCTTTCAATTCACTTGCAAACAAATATTTACTGATTTTTTTTAATTTGTAATATTAAGATAGCAAATTGGGAAGTAATGTAATGAGAAGAAAAATTTTTCTGGTATCTTGAAATCCCTCTATCATCTCTCTGTCTCTATCTCCTTCATTTCTATCTCTCTAAACTATTTCTGATTCTATTATCTTTACCATTAATTTCTTTATACGTTCTCCTAGACTAAGCCTTATTGTTATCTTTATCCCTATTCTCATCCATACTTCTACTTCTAACTCTGCATTTGATTTATTTATGTTAAACATATATGTTGTTATTGTTGTGTATCATCAAATCAGAACCAAACTATAACTAACACTCCAGTGGGTTTTCAGAGACAGTTAATAGCACAGGAGGAGAATGCCCATTCTTCTTCCATATATTTTATATATTAAATATAAAT
>NW_006399925.1:2516566-2527302 GCF_000299155.1 Elephantulus edwardii
AAGCTGTTGGATTATGAAAGGTAGAATTTTCTTGTTTTGGTGGAAGGTTGGGTGTGGACTATTTGGTTGTTTTTATTTCATTCACAACTGTGTGAGAGCTAACTGGTTTGCTGGATTTGCCAACCAAAAGCTGTGATCTGGAAGCTCTTGTTTAGAGTTAAACAAGACCTGGTGAGTGGGCCTGTGCATTTAAAAGTTGATTGAACCAAAACTAAGTCTTCTACTTTGGAGGTTCATGTGTGAAGCAGTTGGATTCTGAAAGGTTAATTCTTCTTATTTTGGTTGAGAGTCGGGCTCTAGGTGGTACAGCACTGGTCTGTCAGTTTCCTTTACTGTGGTAACTTAGGGTTGCTGTGATGTCAATGCTGTGCCGCTGGTGTGTTAAATGCCATAATGGTTGCCCATGGTGGACAATATTTGTTGGAGTTCCAAGATTAAGAATGGCTTGGAAGGAGGAGTGTCATCCACTTCCTAAACAACATGCCTATGGAAACTTTATTAACTTAGAGAAACGACTATAGGTGTAGAACAAGATTCGGGTCTTTTGTTCATAAGGTTACTATGATTTGTGCTCTACTCAATGGCACTTAACAACAACAACAACAACAAGTTGTTGTTGCTAGGTGTCATTGAGTTGAGTACAACTCATAGTGAACTTAAGAACAAAAGATATGAACCAAGTCCTGTCCTGAGCCATCGTCACACTTTCTGACATACAAGAGTTCATTGCAGCAGTCACTGTGTCAATCCACCTGGTTGAGGGTCCAATTGTTTTTGAATGGTCTTCAGTAGTATTTTGATTTCATGTGATATGAGTGATAGTTGATAATTTCCACACTCAGTTGGATCACCCTTCTTGGGAATAGAAACAAATATGGACCTCTTCCAATCATACAATGGATAGCCAGATAGCCATTAAATTTTCTGGCATAGACTAGTGAGTGCATCAAAGCTGCATTTGTTAATTGAAACAAGTCAGTTAGTATACCATCAATTCCTAGGCCTTTAATTTTTTTTTCCATTGCCTTCAATGCGGCTTGCATTTCCTCTTTCATTACCATTGGCTTCTGTTCATATGGTACTTCCTGAAATTGTTCCATGTCAATCAATTCTTTCTGATTCAGTAACTCTGTGTATTCCTTCCATCTTCTTTTGATGCTTTCTGGTCATTCAATATATTGTCCATAGCATCTTTCAATATTGGTTAAGTTTTTCAATTCTTTCCGCTTGAGAAATGCAGAGTGAGTTCTTCCCTTTTTATTCCCCAGTTACAGCTCTCAATACATTCCATTATAATACTTTGCTCTGTCCTTCTGAATTGCTCTTTGAAATTGTCTGTTCAGTTCTTTCACTTTGACATGTTTTCTTTTAGATTTAGCTTCTCAATGTTACAGTGAAATCATTAGAGTCTTTTCTCACGTCAACTTTGATATTTTTCTTTCTCCTCTGCTTTTGTAATGACCCTTCATTTCTTCATGGATGATATCCTTGATATCATCCCACAACTTATCTGGTATTCTGTCATTGATGTTAAATGCCTTAAAACTATTCTTAAGATGATCTTGAAATTCCGCATTCTGGTACTAGGGATATTCTAGCTAATGTTAGATGGGTCATGGCAGAAAGCAGAGAGTACCAGAGGTATGTATATCTGTGCTTCATTGACTATGCAAAGGCTTTTGACTGTGTGGTTCACAACAAGCTGTGGCTGACTCTGAGAATTATGCAATACCTATACTTGGATCAAGAGGCAGTCATCAGAACAGAGCAAGGAGACACTGCATGGTTCAAAATCAAGCAAAGGTGTGCCTAATCCAACCATGTTTTTTTTCAATTTCTTGTTATATATACTTCAGAAAACTGGACAATGACTAAAGATGACAAAAGAAGAATAGATGCCTTCAAGCCAGAAAAGAGTCTTAAACATATCATGGACTGCCATGAAAACAAATAGGTCTGTTTTGGAGAAGGTGAAATGGAGTCTCTCCTTGGAGGCTAGGGTTTTGAAACTCTGCCTCACTTACTCTGTGTACATGGCCAGAAAAGATTTGTCCTTGGAGAAGGACATCATGCTCAGAAGGGTGGATGGACAGCACAGGAGAGGGAGACCCCGATGAGATGGATTGATACTGTAACTAGGGTGATGAGGGTTGGTGTGTCAGAAGGAGACTGGCTCAGGACAGGGTAGGGTTCAGAGCTGCTATATATAGGGGTTAATAGGCATTACAGGAGACTCAACTAATAACATTCTATGAGAGGTTTGGAAGCAGGAGTGGAATTCACTTCTTAAATACTTACCTCTAGAAACTATGAACTTTTATGAATGTTGATAGTTGTAGAGGAGCTTCAGGCCTTTTTTTCATAAGGGTCACTATGAGTCATGCTCAACCTGAAGGCAATAAACAACATCTGTCAATTGCTACATAACATTTTTTAAAATTTATTTTTACCCTAAATACAGAGGAGAACATATTGAGTTAAGAGTTTTATACTCCAATAGTCATAATCCCGTAATGCCTTAACTGGGTGGCCCTGGGGATGCTATTTGGATCATAAGTAGGGGGTGGCAAAAGGAGTGCTAGAAGCAACTGTGAAGGAAGTAATTCTAGTGGAAGTTAAAGTTTGTCTTACTCTAAAAAGAATTTCCTTGGACATGAATGAAATTATTCCAGTGGTGAAAATTTGATTTCTTAAGCATTTCCGTTTTCCAGGCTTCTCCTGCTGTGCTTTTATGCAGCACCATAGGGCAACAAACACCTAGCATAAAATACGAGCAAGGCTGACATTAAAAGACTTCTAAACACTCCAATTCTGTATTCTCAGAGAGAAGTAGAATTTACCTCTGACAACAAAAATATCTTATTTCTATTTATATCCTTTTCCACAGTGGACCTAAGGGTGAAGAAGGACATTGAGTTTCTTTTTTAGTCCTAGGACAACCAAATTCTTCTGTACCATCCAGACAAAAATTCCTTTAGAAAAATAAATCCATTTTCAAGAATAAGAAAAAATCTGTACTTATAGCATTAACTTTATAAATGTATTACTCCTGGGACCAATTAGAGTCAGAATGTGCTGGAAAAAAGAAGATAGAGGGCTTATTGATCTTTATTAACTGGTAGAGTAGTGACTGGTCTTAGAAGGCATCAATCAATTTTAAAAAAAATATTAAAAATTACAACTTTTATACCTCATGTATGCACTAAACTGTTCATTTTATTAGTCACAGCAGTCAGTGCAGGTTGCAAATGACATGAGGCAGTAGAATTCTATTACTGTTTTTGCTTTGTGCCATTGACCTATGTACAGCTTAACAAATCCCTGTCCAATCTACAGTATCCTCCCAATGTCTTCCATGCTAAAGCCTTTTACTGTAGTTATTGCTTCAATTAAGCTCATTGAGTGTAATTTTCCTTTTCGCTAACCCTCTACTTTTGAAAGCATATCTTTCTCTAGGCACTATGTTCTGATAACATGGCCAAAAGATAGGAGATGAATCTCATCACTTTTGTTTCTCAGGAGTACTCAGAATATACTTTTTTTAAGACAGATTTGTTTATTCTTTTGGTAATTCTTGCTATAGTCAATATTATTTGACAAACCATAATTCGAAGATATAAAGTTTACTTTGGTGTCCCTAGTTTGTTTTCCAGGTTTCACATACAGAAGAAACAATTGAAAATACCATGACTTAGGTCAGGCACACTTAAATTTTTCAACTGATAACTTGAAACGTTTTGTTTTGTATTTTTTTTAAATGTGATTTTTCAATGAAGGGTTACAGAAAGGTTGGGATTCATTCATTCATTGTTGTACATTTTCCTTCCTCCCACTCATTTTCACATCCCTAGTCTGCTTTGCAAAGAGACTATTGGCAGATTTCTTGATGACTGCTTCCATAACTATTGTTTCCATAGAAGTTGATTGTAGAGACAAGTAAAATGAAATTCTTGAAAAGGTCAATCTTTTATATACTCATTATGATGTTGTTTATTGGTCCAGTTGTGAGTAGTTTTATTCTTTTTGTTGAATTATGCTTCATCCTGTAGAATATGACCTCTGGAACTCATGAACAATGCTTCACGTTTTCTTCATTTTCTGCAACCAAGATCATCCGCTGCATCTCTGATTATTGGAACATGCTGAAGATTCTTTTTCCAAGTGCTGATGACACAATCTTCTTCATATAGTCCATCTTATCAGATTATTTGCTTAGCCTACAAATTGAATAGTGGAAAAATGCCTGAATTATAACTTTCTTGACTTTAAATCATACAGTGTCCTTTTCTTAGTTTCAAACAGCTGCTTTTTAAAGTATGCACATTTCACTGTATGCATAATTAAGTTTTCTGGAATTCTCATTTTTCACAGTGTTATCTGTAATTTTTTATGGTCCATATAGTCAAATGTTTAAATACCCTATAGTCAAATCAAATGGAACCATCTCTCTATTATTCGCTGATTTCAGCCAAAATGCAGTGACATCAGCAGTGACATTTCTTTTTTCAGGAGCTCTTTGGAATCCAACTTGCATTTCTAACAGTTCCGTCTTAAAATACTGCTCCTGTCATTGTTTTGTTAGTGTTGAAATATATTTTATTTGCGTTAACGTTTATAAATATTAGTTTTCATACAATAACTGATAAACATTAGTTGCAACTGATTAATTAAGGAATTATTAATAATGGATTACAATGTTTAATCAAACTTTTACTGTATATTGTTTTTTCCTTTACCCAACTTATACATTCATTCATTTCTACTGACTTTCCCCTCCTATCTCATCCTTGTTGATGCTCCAAGATGGAGACTTTCTTTGTGTAAATCTTTCCTTAACTTTTTATTTTAGTAGTTTTATTTTATAGTCTATGAGTACTATAATTGTCCTTTTTTGGCTAACTTATTTCACTCATCAGAGTTTTTTAGAATTCATCCATGTTGTGTAGTATTTCACAAATTTTTGATTGTTTTAGTGCTCCATAATACTTCATTTTTTTAAGTAATCTGCAGTAATATTTTACTTTTGTATGATTTTAATCACATTAGATAATATTATAGACATGAGATAAGACATCTGTATAACCAATATAAGTCTTGTTTTCTCCAGATCATTTTCAGGGGAATAACAAATCCATGGAGATGACAGAGACATAGAAAAAGCAAATATGGAAGAAGAATGTAATGGATGATTCAAAACAAATTCATAAGCTGATCAATCAATACTGCATCAAGCAGTGAATTACGTTTCACTGATGAAAATATTCTAATAAGAAACATTTTAAACATAAGGAGCTATTAAGGAGAAAAGTTTCTAGAAATCGAAAATTCCACTCATGAGAAAAATAATTGTTTTTCCTGTAATGTTGTTGTTGTTATGTGCTGTCGAGTCGCCTGTGACTTGTAGTGACCCTATGTACAACAGCCCTAAACCCTGCTCTAACCTATGCTAATCTTATTGTCTCTGACACACCTACCCCCTTACCACAGTCACTAAATCAATCCATCTCATCAAATGTCTTCCTCTCCTATGCTGTCCCTGCACCCTTCCAAGCATGATGTCCCTCTCCAAGGACTGGTCCCTCCTTGCAACATGTCCAAAGTATGTCAGATGGAGCTTCAGAATCCTTGCTTCCATGGAATAAGCTTGTTTCACCATCTCCAGGATAAACCTGCTTGTTTTTCTAGCAGTCTATGGGATATTCAATGCTTTCTCCAGCACCACAGCTCAAATCAATCAATTCTCTATCATTCCTAGTCATTTTCCAGGTTTCTGAAACAAGTAATTGTGAAGATTATGGACTGGGTCAGGCACAACTTTGTCTTCAGGTCAGTATTGTTACGCTTTAGTACTCTGGAGATATCCCTGACAGCAGACTTTCCCAATGCAAGTCTTTTGATTTTGTGGCTTTTTGTACAAAGAGTGTAGATTGTAGAGCCAAGCAAACCGAAGCTGTTAACGATCTCAATCATTTCACCATCTATCATGACGCTGTCACTTTGTCCAATATTGAGAATCTTTGTTTTCTTGATGTTGAGATTCAATTCATATTGAAGGATGGAGTCCTTGACCTACAGGAAGTGTTTCAAGTCTTTGTAGTTTCAGCAAGCAAGATTATATGAGTGAAATTGGAACCAGATTGTTGTTGTTATATGCCATTGAGTCAAGTGCAACTCATAGTGGCCTTATGTACAATACGTGAAAACCTTACCCTATCCAGAGCCAGTCTCACAGTCTCTGATTCACCTACCCCTTTTATCCCAGTGACTGTGTAAATCCATCTCATCTGTGGTCTTCCTCTCCTGTACTGTCTTTCTACCCTTCCAAAATGATGTCCTTCTCCAAGAACTGGTCCTTCCTTGACATTTGTCCAAATGGAGCTTCAAAATCCTTGCCTCCAAGGAAAAACTAGAATTCACCCTCTCCAAAACAGAATTGTTTATTTTCTTGGTGGTCCATAGTATGCTCAATAAGTTTCTCCAGCACCATAACTCAAAGGTACTGTTTCTCCTTTTATAACATTCAGTCATTGTGTCTGATGCTTGCAAAAAACATGATTTCAATCAGGCACAACTTAGTACCTAGACTGACATCATTACACTTTATCACTTTGGAGAGGTCACTTACAGCTGACTTCCCCATGTAATTTATTTTAATAGTGAACAATATTATAACTAAGTTTTAGTAAACTAAGGAGTATAAATGAAAAGAAACAGAATGAGACTCATCATTGAAATAGTATACAACTTCATTGTTTTTGCTATTTAATATTATATCTTTGTTGTTTCTGAAAACTTAAGGAAATATATGAGTTTATATAGGCTTATTCATGCCATTCTTCAACATTTTTTTACTATTAAGACCTAAAATTTCTTTTGCTGGGGATTGTTGGCTATTCTCAACACTAAGTGGACATTAATTTTATTCTCTGGTCCTACATAAGTATGTGAGACCATAAAATGTGCTACCTGGCAAATGGCCTCTCAAACATTAATGATTTAATAAGTTTATTTTTTTAATTTATTGATTTTTTATTTGTTTTTACTGTATTTTAACCATTGTGCTATAGAAACATGAGGCAAAAGTAACAGGCAATTCTTTCATCAAACAGTACCCTGAAAAATCTTTGTAACCAAGTTTTAATGGATCATTTCTGTGTTAAAATCTGGATTATTGTGTGATTGGATAATTATTTTGAAAAAGGTAAAACAAGAAAATTCTTATTTCTGAATAGTTATGAATTTCTGAGAAAAACTTTTATAATGGTTTTTCACAGAGAAAAAGAATAGATCTTATAAGTGTTGAGAGAAAGAAACCCAGGCCCAACATAAAAGTAAACAATAACATAGACCTACTGGGTATTAAAAAACCTCACCAGGAGCTCTGGTGGCAAGAAGCTGCACTGCAATCACAAAGGCATGCAGTTCAAATCCACTAGCTGCGCCCTGGGAGAAGGATAGGCAGTGTACTTCCTTGCGATTAACTGCCTCGGAAAATCCACTAGAATATCAGCTATGGGTGAGTTCTACCTCGATGGTAAACAACAGCAAAAACTGAGTAATAGTCCCCCAATCCCATTTTCATTTTAAAATTGTCCCACTATGCTCAGCACTTTATGCTTGCTATCCTGGTGCTAAAAATATGCAATAGAAAGTAGTTTCAAAGATTCAAATTTGGTGCTATCAAAACTAATGTCCTGTAGTTAAAATACTCTGAGCAGAAATTGACAATATCCCTTTTAAATCCATATAGCATGAAGAGATTGCAACATCTTTCTTCACTGAACAGTTTTATGCAGATTGTTTTCCTTAGGTTTAAAAGTATGTTATCTCGACTAAATTTTTATAAAATATTAGTTTCTCAGGGATGAATTTTAAAGTAAGAGGTTACTCTTTGTGATCATTGGGTAAATATCAACATTCTCATTGGCCATTTTGCACATACTTGTTATTCCTTCCATGGGGATTAAAATGCGAACTTTTAAGTCAATCAGTAAAACTTATTTGTAAATTTACAAAGCAAGTTGATATGTGATATGTGAAACATGAAATTAAATATAGCTTTATTATTGGTGGTGATGTGTGTTGTTGAGTCAGATATGATCCAAGCAACTTAACCGTAGATTCAGAAGATAGAACAAAGGAGGGGAAAAAAGTCCGAAGTGAAAAATCGAGGCCACATAAAATTACATAAGATTTATTTCTAAACATACCAGAGTAGAAGTATTTGTAAATCCCCTCCTTGAACCCCAAAGTGAGTTTAAACTAAACATAATGTCCAACTATACGATGGCAATGCTTTAGAACATTTCCAAAGACAACACCAAATGGAGAATGGTTTATCTAGGAAAACTTGCTGTCATTTGTTCTCTAGTCTTTTTGACCAGGACTGTTTCCATTACCCTTAATTAGGAATGTTTGTTTGGTACCTTTTGTTTTGTTCATTTAAATCTTTGGGGTAGAAGACAAGTCCTGAAAACTACTATTAAGTTCATTTCCAAAAAGGGTAGACTTCATTTGGAGGAAAAAATTGAAAATATATATCTGTGGACATTGTCAAGAAAAGTAGCAAAATTTGTAAGAAATTAAAATAGAATGTCTGTAACTATGGTGGTTGAAGTTGAAATAAGTTTGTTGGAGTGAGTATTTGTTGTTATCATTATGTGCCATAGAGTCGCCTGTGATTCATAGTGATCATAAACCCTGCTCTGTCCTGTGCCAATCTCACTGTCTCCAACACACCCACCCTGATTAATCCAGTCATTGAATCAATCCACCACATAGAGTGTCTTCCCCTCCTTTGCTGTCTCTAGACTCCTTCTGAACATGATGTCCTTTTCCAAAAATCGGTCACTCCTGGCCATGCACACAAAGCATGTGAGATGGAGCTTCAAAATCCTAGCCTCCGAGGAGAAAATTGGTTTCACCCTCTCCAAAACCGACCTAATTTCTTTTCTTGTGGGTCCAAGACATGTTCAAGACTCTTCTCTAGCACCACAACTCAAAAGCGTCGACTCTTCTTCTGTCACCCTTAGTCATTGTCTAGCTCTTTTGGAAGACTCAACAACCTACATTATGCAGAGGACACAACCTTGCTTTCTGAAACTGAGGGGGACCTGAAGCACTTGTTAAGGTCAGGAACTGTAGTCTTCAATATGGATTGAAGATTTTATAATAACAAAAAAAATTTTAAAAAGAAGCAAAGAAAAGAACTAGTTAAAATTACAGAACATAAAACAGATCTCATATAAAATAGAGAAAATTTATAAAGCAAAATAAGGTAATTTGCAAATATTACAATTTGCTTAACTAACCAAAGGCATACCACTTATCAAAATGGGAAATAAAGGACTTTCACCATATTTTTAAAATTATTTTTTTAAAAAGTTAGACTGCTTATTCCTAATAAGACAAAAATTACTAAAGCTGACTCAAGAGGAACTAGAAAATCTGAATAGAATTTAGGAAGTAAAGAGTTTTAGTTTACAATTTAAAATCTCAGAATGAAAAATTGCAGAGGCAGATGATTAAACTGATGAATATTACCAAATATTGAAAAGGAAAGTACTCCTTAAAAATCTTAAACTCATTGCTATTGTGTCAGAATTTACTACTACTTGATCCTCTAGTGGATTTCCAAAGGTTGTGCCTTGCACAGGGGGCTTGGCCCAACTTTCTCCCTCAGAGCTGCTGGTAGACTTCAACCTGTAGTGAGTGTCATGGCCTTTGAGTTAGCACAGCAACTCCTATGGCTACACTGCCAGACCTCCCTAAAATACTTCTAATCTCATGCAAATTTTCAGAAAAGGAATAACAGGAAACATTTCCAAGTCATTTTATGAGGTCAATATTAACCTGATAAAGCAAAGCTGGCTACAGATACGATGAGTAAATAAAACCCTATACCAGTATTCCTCATAAATATTAATTGTTATAAGATTAGCAAACAAATTATAGCAGTCTATAAAAATATGTACACAAAAAGTTAACATATTTAAAGTAACTATTGTGACATGCTTAGTGACAAAATAAAACAGCAACTTGGTGATCTCAATATATCTTAAAAAAATGAGATAATTGAAACTGTAGCTTAAAATAGCTATTGTCCTCCATTGATTTTTAAAATCAATGCAATTCAAAGCAAAATATCAACAGACTTTTTTTTCTCTTTGTAAATTGCTTAATTATTTTACTTTGTACTGATTTATTTACAAAGTTCAAATACATTATTTTTCACACTGGATCTTTCCCACTTCCTTCACTCCTCCCATCAAATTATGTGCCCCTATGATTAACAACCCCTCTTCTGCCTGCCCATCCTTACCCCTCTGCTTTCACCTCCCCCACCCACTTTCATCCAGATACTCATTCTACAATAATAGTTTTATATAGTATTTATCCTTATGGGACTGAATTGCTTCACTCAGCACAATGTTCTCCAGTTCCTCTCAAGTTAGGTAATAATTTATAAAATCATTGCTCCTACGCTCTGCGCAGCATTCTTTGTGGAAATGCATCATAATTTCTCAACCCATCCTATTTTGGTTGGACATCTGGGCTGTTTCCACATTCTTGGCAACGATAAATAATGCTGCCATGAACGTTGGTGTACAAGTCTTTGGTTAAATAATTCCAAAATTTATATAGAAATACAAATCATCTTGAATAATTTAAAACATTTTTTAAAAGACTGAAATTGCAGTAATAGTATTAATAAATTACTTTCAAAATAGAATTTA
>NW_006399925.1:2527402-2540144 GCF_000299155.1 Elephantulus edwardii
GACAGAGCAGAGTTTAGAGCTGTTGTACATAAGGTCGCTATGAGTCGCAGGCGACTCGATGGCACATAACAACAACAACAACATAACTACAGAATATTTAATGCTTCCAACGAACATATGTGATTATCTAAATGCTATGAAGATAATTTATGGGTGTTGTGCCTTTAATTATCCTTGCTATATACCAGTGAGACTCTCACCGTTCTCGGCCTTTATTTTCTCTGCAATAAAAACCAAGAGAAAATAAAAGATATATTAAAAATACATGTTATGTGCATCGAGTCAGAACCAACCCATAGCTGACCCTCCAGCAAGTTTTCAGAGGCAATAAATTTCATGGGAGGAGATTTCTCATTATTCTCCTGGAGAGCTGTTGGTGGATCCAAACTATGTGTCTTTGGAATTGCAATACAGCTTCTTGTCACTAGGCCATTAACGCTCCCTTAAAAATACATAGTGGCAAATTTAAAAAGGAAATATAGAAGTTTGAAAAAATTCATACTACAAACCATTTATGCAATTTAATAACAAGTCACCTGGTGCCCTGTTTTCATGTATAAAATCTGGCTTTCCTTTAATGATATAATCTATATGTAAATATTAACATTAAAAATTAACATTGTCCCTTTCTTAATTTTCTTTTAAAAGTTAATGAGATAAAAATTTGCCAAGATAGAAGGATCAATGAGATAATTTTTTACCTTTTAAGTAGATGAAAATTACAAAAGCTCACTAAGGAAGAAAAGGCCAAAATTTTATAAAGAATACATTGTAAAAAATTTCATATGGAGTAACAATCGGGAGACAATGTATAGTCTATGTAATGTGAAATATTGATTGTTTTTCTTTGTATTGCCTAACAGTGGATTGTCTTAAATTATACCCCTTTAAAGTGGGTTGAGAAAATAAACTCACCGTACTCTTCCTTGATTTTCTCTGAAAAACAGAATACACATTTTTCAAACAAAATCATTGAAAAAAATAGAATTTAAATATATATTTATCCAGTCACTAGATTAACTATTTAATAATAAGATATGTATCAAATGAACATGATAGAAAGTGCAAAGGCATTTTAATGTGGAAATAATAATTTCAAAAATGATTCTGAGCAATTTGATTTCTAAAAACTTAAAAACATACCTAATTTCTTAGTTCACACCACAAAATTAACTATATATATATATGGGAGCTCTGGTAGCCTAGTGACAAGAATATGTACTGCAATACCAAAGAAACGTGATTCAAATCCACTAGCTGCTCTGTGGGAAAAAGATTGGCAATATCCTCCCACGAAATTAACTATCTCTAAATGGCTAGAGGGTAAACTATGAGTCAGTTGTGACTCACCAGTATACAACCAAAACAACAGATCTAAATGTAAGGAGTTCTAAACAAATAAGGGGAAGGGAGAGGAGAAAGCCACACAGAACAAAACGTGATATTGAGTGCGTTGTTTAGGTGCTGTTGAGTAA
Source organism: Elephantulus edwardii (assembly GCF_000299155.1). Classification (NCBI taxonomy): domain Eukaryota; kingdom Metazoa; phylum Chordata; class Mammalia; order Macroscelidea; family Macroscelididae; genus Elephantulus; species Elephantulus edwardii. Next base: position 2,528,878 of record NW_006399925.1, read on the forward strand.
ACAGTGACTCCCAGTGACTCTAGGAACAACAGATCAGAACCATGCCCTATCTGGAGCCACCCTCCTGACCTCTGACATGCCCAATGAGCTCACTGTTACAGTTACTGTGATAATTCAGATCTTCTTCTCTTTTGCTGACCCTTTACTTTTTCAAAAACGATGTCTTTTTCCTATGGCTCAGTAAAGAAAATGTGGAATATTTCAGCGTATTGAAGATTATTCAGGCATAAAAAGAAATTAACTATTGATTCCTATTACAACCTTAAGGAACCTCAGAACTGTGCTAAATGAACTCAGACATAAAAAGAGCACACAATCTATAATTTCCTTATACAAAAATTTTAGAAAAGCAGTTCTGTAGTCATAGAGAAAAGATGAGAAATTTAAAATTAGATGTGTGAGCCAAAAGAAATGAAACTTTTGGAAATACTGGACATGTTCCAAAACCGCATTTATTGATGGCTGGAGAACTTCATAAATACACTAAAAATCAAGTAGCTCTAAAAAAGTGCAATGTTTTATCATGCCATATTTTTACCTATGATATACTGAAATTTCTTGCCAGACATCCAAGTCTCCCTTGTAAATGTCCATTTATCCTTTAGAACCTGTCCCTTTTGTTACATAATTTCTGAAGCTTTCCCTAAAGCTTTCCGAAGGTCTCCAGAATTTGTCTCTCTGTTCCATGTTCATACACTATTAATGGACTTTTTACCATTTATTAGGTCATAAATTATTGAGATAGGATTCTTTCCTACTGTATTAAAGCTTTAAAATGTGTCCAATAATGTGTAGTAAATCTTAATCCCCACACATGTGATTGATTATATAATCCCATTTGGTAATGAGGGTTTGTTTGTATTTTTTTAATATACTAAGACAGTAGCTTTGTAGATTTTATTTTATTTTATTTATTTTTTTCTTTATTCTTTAATAACATAGAGAGAGACCAGATGGCCTAGTGGACCAAAAGTGATGCTACCAAGCCAAAAATGGGTGACTAATCCACGGCCCTCAGGCCTATTTTTCATTGTTTTTGGTTAAACATTCTTCTAGGTCATATAGGCCTGGTGTGTCTACTTGCCATACAAAGATAATTTATGGTTGCTGTGAAGCTGAACACTGTGACACTGATGTGTCAAATGTGATAATGGTTACTCATGGTGGACAGTGTTTGATGGAGCTCTCCAGTTAAAACAAGCTTGGAAGTAGGAGTAGCATCCACTCCAGTAATAGCTTACCTCCAGAAACCCTACGAACCTGGAGAAAGGATGAAAGTCACACTCCTGTCGAGGACTTTCGTTCATAGGGTTGCTATGAGTCGCCTATGACTCGAAGACACTTAACAACAACAACAATTCTTTGATAATTTTTATTGTATATTGGGTTGCATACAAAAGTAATGTACATTTATTGCATTTTGTTTACATAAATTGTTTTTCATACATTCCTCTGTTTACATTGTGTTCTGTATAATCATTCCCATATATTGTGTTCTATAAAATTAATCACTATTGACCATAACCATCATTACTCCACCTCCTTTGCCGGTCCTCACTGGATCATTTCTAATTCCTTGACTCCCCCATCCTCGCTTTGCCCACCAAAGTCTGAGACGTCAATATTTCTCCATCCTCACCATCAGCCTCTCTACTTGCTGCCTTTCCCCTTTAGATTTGTGTACATATCTTACTAGTAATCTTTTTGTTTTTACTATATAGTCTTTCCCCCCTACTAGTTTATTTAAAAACTCAAATACAAATTCAAACAAATTCTTTCAATTTCCCTCACCCCGCAACCCATCTAATTGTACAACTCCATGATTAATCCTCCTTCCCCCTGCACATCCACATGCCTCTGTTTCCAGCCTCTCCCACCCCTCCTTGTACTCATTCTACAATAAAAGTCTTATACAATATTTATCCTTGTGGTACTGAGTTACTTCACTCAGCATAATGCTCTCCTGTCCCTCCTAAGTTAGGTAATAATTTACAAAGTTATTGGTCCTGCAAGCTGCATAGTATTCCAGTGTGTGAATGTACCATAATTTCTCAATCCATGCCAAATACAACCAGATATACACAATCTAAAGAGGATAAAATTGATACATGTTACCTTCTAAAGATCAAATCCATGTGTACATCAAAACCTTTTTACAACAGGGTGAAAAGAAAACCTACAGATTGGGAACAAACATTTGGTAATACTTCTCAGACAAAAGTTTTATAACAAAAGTTTACAGAGTACTCCTGGGCCTCCACAAGACAAAGACTGATAACGCAATTACAAAATGGGCAAAAGACATAGAGAGAATTTTCAGAGGAAGATATTTGAATGGCATGAAGAAATGATAGAAATCACTGTCAATAAAGAGAGATGCAAATCAAAACAACAATGAGGTACCAGCTCACTCCAGTAAAAGTGGCAAAGTTTAACAGGGCAGTAAGTAATAGATGTGGGAGAGGATGTGCCAAGAAAGAAACTCTTATACATTGTTGGTGGAATTGTAAAATAATGCAACCATTCTAGAAGGAAGTTTGGAGCTTCCTCAAAAAGCTGAACATAGAAATTCTATATGACCCAGCTACTCCATTACTTGGTATAAACACTGAGTATATGAGAACAGAGGCATAAACTGGGACTTGTACATCAATATTCATAGTAGCTTCATTCACCATTGCAAGAACATGGAAACAGCCCAAAGTTCCAACCACAAAAGAATGTAGGTTGTATTTTAAACCAATGTCTTTTGAAGTATAAAAAAAAAGGATTAAAGAAGCATGTAGTCAAGGCTCGAATATCTCTCTCTTATTGTCACTGGGTCATAACCAACTCATAGTTGACTTTCCAGTGGGTTTTTAGAAGCTGTAAACCTCTTGGAAAGAGGTTGTCCATATTTCTTCCCTGGACACACTGGTGAATCCAAACTGCTTAAGAGGCACAGCCTTGGAGTTTACAGCACTATTCTTTAAGGAGTTGGCCACCAGAGTGCCTATAACTGTAATATCACACGAAAATAATCAGGGACCCAAGGAACATCGATCTTCACCCATAGGTTATGTTGTTTTGTACTACTGAGTCAGAACTGGTCCATAGCTGACCCTCTAGCAGGTTTTCTGGGCCAGTAAATTGAAAGGAAGAGACTGCCCATCTTTCTCCTTCAGAACAGCTGGTGGCTTAAAACTAAGTGCCTTTGGGATTATAATGCTTCTTACCACTATATCACCAGAGAGAGAAAAGCTGTGGCTGACTCTGAAAAGAATGGGAATCCCAGAAAACTTGATTGTGTTAATGCAAAACCTATACTTGGACCAAGAGGCAGTCATCAGAGCAGAACAAGGAGACACTACATGGTTCAAAATCAAGAAGGGGATCCTTCAGGGATGTATTCTCTATCCATACCTTTTCAATCTGTATGCAGAACAGATCATCTGAGATTCTGGGCTGTACAAAGAGGAATGTGGCATCAGGATTGGTGGAAGAATCATCAACAACCTGTGTTATGCAGATGACACAACCCTGCTTGCTGAAACTGGAGAGGACATGAAGCGCTTGCTGCAGAAGGTCAAGGACTGCAGCCTCCTATATGGATTGAAGCTCAACATCAAGAAAACAAAGATTCTCAGCACTGGGCCAGTTGGCAGCATCAGTATGGCTGGTGAAGGGATTGAGATAGTTAACAGTTTTAGTTTACTTGGCTCCACAGTCAACGCTCTTGGTACCAGAAGCCAGGAAATCAAGAGATGAATTTCATTGGGAAAGTCAGCTGTGAGAGACCTCTCAAGAGTACTGAAGAGAAACGACGTCAGGCTGGAGACTAAGGTGCTCCTGATTCAGCCTATAGTCTTCACAGTTACATGCTGTGCATCAGAGAGTTGGACAGTGAATAGGCATGATAGCAAGAGAATTGATGCCTTTGAGCTGTGGTGCTGGAGAAGAGTGTTGAATATACCATGGACTGCTAGGAAAACAAACAGGTTTGTCCTGGAGAAGATCAAGCCAGAAGGCTCCTTGGAATCAAGGGTTCTGAAGGTTTTTTTGACATAATTTGGGCATATTGCAAGGAGGGACTGGTCCTTGAAGAGGGACATCATGTTTGGGAGAGAGGAGGGGTAGTGCAGGAGAGGACTATCCTTGATAAGATGGATCAATTCTGTGACTGAAGTGGTGGGAATGAGTGCGTTTGAGATGGCTAGGTTGGCACAGGATAGAATGGAGTTTAGAGCTCTTGTACACAGGGTCACTATAAGTTACAAGCGACTCAAGGCACATAACAATAACAACAACAACAACAACAACAACAACAACAGAACCTATATCCCAAATTGAGATTTCTATCCCCTCAAACAGTAAGAAAGATTTTCAAAGATCATAGGCTTTTTTTCCAAAGGCTTGTAATTCACAAGTGGATGGCCAATCCTTCTTCTTTCCTACATGGGATAGTGACTTTCCTACAGACACAGTGTCTGTTGGTAATAGAGGCAGGTGTGTCAGAGAAAGGAGAGTCAACTCACAATATGGCACGACTCAAAGCTATTGTTCTTCGCAAAGCGATGAGTCACAGGTGGCTCAACAACACATAACAGCAAGAAATTGTAATAAAATAACTTTGTGAAATTTCTGCTTCAACAACTCAAGCTAAATTTCTGTGTGCCATTGAGTCATAATTAACTCATAGCCGACCTTTCAGTGAATTTTTAGAGCCTCAAAAGGCTTTTGAATGTGTGGATCATACCAAATTATGGCTAACATTGAGAAAAAAATGGAAACTCAAAGCATTTAACTGTGCTGAGAGAAATCTATACCTAGATCAAGAAGCTCTTGTCAAATGGAACAAGGTAAAATGGTAGAGTTTAAAGTCAGGAAAGGTGTGTGTCAGGGTTGTGTAGTTACTCCATACCTATTCAATCAGTATGCTCAGCAAATTATTTCTTTCGTTAGACTCTAAGAAGAGGAATGTGGCGTCAGGATTGGAAGAAGAATCATTAATAATGTATATTATGCAGTTAACACAAGCTTGCTTATTGAAAGCGAGGAGGATATGAAATGTTTACATCAGAAGATCAAGAACTACAGCATGGATTACATCTCATCATCAAGAAAACAAAAGTCATCACCACAGAACTAACTGTTAATATTGTTAGAGGGAGAAAGGATTGAAGCTGTCAAGGGTTTCATCTTGTTTGGATCAACAACCAACAACCTTGCTACGAGCAGTCACATTGGCAAGACTACTGTCAGGGACCTCTCCAAAATGCTGAAGAGAAATTATAACAATTTGAAGACTAGAGATGTGCCTGATTCAGGCTGTGGTCATCTCAGTCACAAGCTATGCATCAGAGAGCTGTGCAGTAAGTAAGAATGACAGAATAATTGATGATTTTGAGTTATTGTACTGGATAAGAGTACTGAGTATCCTATGTACTGCTGAGAGAACAAACTGATAGGCTTGGAAAAAGCACAGCCAGAATGTTCTTTGCAGCATAGATGATGAAGCTTTGTCTTTCATACTTTGCACAGTTAGCTAGATAAAGCTATTCCTTGCAAAGGGACATCATGCTTGGAAAAATGGCTAGTCCGAAAAGGAAAAGAAGATGCTCAACGAGGTGGATTGACACAGTGACTTCATCAATGGGCTCTAGGGTGTCAGAAACAATGAGGATGGCACTGGAGTAGGGCAAGGTTTGGGTCCACTGTTCATAGGGTTACTATGACTTGTACTCAACTCAATGGCACCTAACAACAGCAAAATGCACAGGAAAAAAGTGCCTGCCTCTCTTCCATGGAGCTGTTTGTGGATTCAAACAAACAACGTTTGGTTGGCAGCACAATTCCTTACCACTAGGCCCTCAGAGATCCCTCAACTTAAGTTACAGATCTGAATTATTTATCGTTTACTTCTCACTGATATCTGAAATATAAATGACTTTCAAAGACATGTTGAAAGACCCAAACCATAACAACTATAGAAATTTAGATCAAATTAAGAATGGCACTGAGTGTCTATGAGAGATATATTTAAATGGGGAATTTTGCAGAAATCTACTTATGTACATCTCATAAAATCATTGAGAAAGTGTTCTTGATCTAGGATTTTCAGACAGAAAAATTTAGACTTAACAGTGTAAATGATGCAGCTATTGACAAGCTAATTTTGTGTGATTGCTAAGAACACAATTTATTATCAGAAATTATCATTTCTGAGTCTACCTCTTGCTTCTTCAAATATAAACTGCATTATTAGACAAAGAATGTGATTTATCTCAGTCTCAGTTTCTTCATAAGTTTATCCCAGTATCTTGTTCATCACAAGACAGATCTATTTAAACTCTCCAGCACAGGGCTTGATAAGAGCAGAGTCCTGTAGCTGTTGTCATTATTCTCACTGTAGTCATCATCTGCAAGCTTCCTTGCAAGTCACTCTCACCTCAGCAGCTCTCTACTCTGGATTTTAGAATAAATTAAGAGATAAAGAAAAGTGAGATTCCTTTTCAATTATACTCTTGACATTCTACTTTTACAGACATAGAAAGTCTGAGAGCCTCTTCTGTGCAGCAAGCAGAGGGAGACAGCCTGCCTCACACCATTTCTATTCAGTGAGATAAAAAAAGCAATGGCCAGGATGACATAAAAGCAATAAAGAGCGTATAGTCCTCACATACTTGCCATACACTTCAGAGAGAATATAAGAATTGATTTCATACAATACTTTAAAGAGAGGTTGCATCAAAATATCCTACCAGCTGAGAAGAACCGAAGTAAAATATCCTGAGCTGGGAGCAAAACTCATATTTCTAAGGGTGCTGTTTGCTGACTTCTGATGGAGAGATATATTTTGATGTTGGTACTGAGCTAAGAATATGATTAAGTCCTTTAATTATATGATAATCAGAGGTTATCTAATTCCATACAACTTGATAGTCAACCATTTGCAACATTCATACAAGTGCTCCTCATTTCTTCTTCATATCAGTTTAACAGAAGGCAGCTGGTGCAGTAAGGACAGAACATGTGGGCAAGAGCAGGAAGTGCACTTACCGTTGTAGGATCAAATATTTGGAGAAGGCATTAGGGAGAGAGTGAGAGCAGAATGTGGAGAAACACAGTTGATTTACTATTGGATTTAATGTATGTGGAAAAGAAAAATCTAAAGCCACATTAAGTGCCCTCAAATGTCATCAGCTAACACCTGAAATTCCTTAGCACCATCTGTCTGTAACATTAAACAAAACCCTGGGGACTCTGGAAGAAAGATGAATGTTTTAATGATTAACTTAACCTGAGTAAGTGGATAAATGTTACCTTTGTGGCCAGTCTTAGTCAGTGAGTCCCTAAAACCATTCAGAAACCTGTTAAGCGTTTCACCTGTGAAAGAATTATGTTTTCTGTAGGCACTGTTACCTACTTAATGACAGTTAAGTTTTTTCTCTTGCAGAGTTCAATAAAAACCTAGTTTTTCTCCCTTACTAACTTAACCTGATGTTTTGTCCATCCCTTTGACCATGTGCAATTCGAGCAATTCACATTTAAGAAATACCAAAATCTATTTGCAAGCTTAGGCACTTCCACAACCATTTAATATCCTACTGCAGTATTCTCTGGTGACCTCATTATAAGAATCTGTGCTGCAATCCAGAAGGCACGCTGTTCAAATACACGAGGTGCTCCTCAGGAGAAGGATTATTAACCTCCTGGTGCAATTTTCTGCCTCTGAAAACTTGCTGGAGAGTCAGCTATAGTTCAGTTCCAACTGGATGGCATACACCACCACCACCACCAGTCACACAATAATATGCTAGGCATTTTGCTAGACATTTAACTACAAGTTGTATTTTGCTAAAAAGCTAAACCAAACCAATCCAGGTTAAATCAATCCCAAATCATGATTCCCCTCTCACAAATTTTCAAGCATATAAAATCTGGGTTATTTACCTTTATCTTGTTGTGGTGCTCAAGCACATGAAGAAATGTTCAAAATCCCCAGCTCTAAGAGAGATGCAAATTAAAACAATTATGAAATATCATCTTAGAATAGTAAGAATAGCAAAATTTAACAGAACAGCAAACATCAAATGCTGGCGAGGTTGTGGAGAAATTGAAACACTTATTCTCTGTTGGTGGGAGTGTAAAATGGTGCAACCACTATGAAAGTCAGTATGCACTATCTCAAAAAGTTGCAAATAGAATTGTCATTTGACTCACCAATTCCACTACTGGGAATTTATCTTAAAGAAACCATAATTAGCACCCAGGCAGATATATGCACACCCATGTTTATTGCTGCTTTGCTCGCAATAGCAAAGAGCTGGAAACAACCCAAGTGCCCATCAACAAACAAATGGATAGAGAAGCTCTGTTGTGTTAGTTCAGATTAATGGGGATTTTGATAATCATGTTAGTGGTAGGAGTATGATGGTGGGAATTATAATTTATAATTATAATTTTTAGCACTGTAGTAAGTTTAGGTTTTGGACATAGTCTAGACCATAGGTGTTGGATACTGTTACTAGTAGTGATAGGTCAATGGTGGCTTCACAGGCGGCCAATGCTAAGAGGATAATTGGGATGATAGATAGAAGGGTAAAATTTGAGATATTTTTTGGAAGTATGCTTTCCAGTCAAATGAGGTCTAAAGTGGTTGATGCTAGGTTAAGGCTGGAATTTAAGCTTTTGTAAGTGGGGAGTCGGTGGACTGTAATGGGGTAAAATCCTAGTAGATTAGAAAAGTTATGGAGAGGGGAAGGCGGATTAATCTTAAATTTAGTGGTAAAGGTATTAAGTTCTATAGCTAAGATGAACCCAAGTATGGTTACTGTTAGTGCTGCTATTTTTAGGGAGTCAGGTATAGTGAGCTCGGGGGATAATGAAGGGGGGATAAAGCTTGTTATGATAAAACCTGCGAAGATGCTTCCAATTGCTAGTCGTTTGATAGGGTTGATTAAGTTAGGATTATTTTCATTGAGTACGATTATTGATTGAAATCGTGGTTGACCTAGGAAGACAAAGAAGATAATGTGAGTGCTGTAAATTGCTGTTACTGAAGTAGCTAGTAAGCTCATTAGGAGTGCTCAGGCATTGATGTAGGATATGTTAGCGGTTTCAATGATTAGGTCTTTTGAGTAACATCCTGTAAGGAAAGGCATACCTGTGAGGGCTAAACTTCTGATAATAAAGGCTGATATAGTGAATGGTAGGGATTTGTATAGGCCCCCTATTTTGCGAATGTCTTGCTCATCATTTAGGGAGTGAATAATTGAGCCTGAGCATAGGAATAATATTGCTTTGAAAAGTGCATGGGTGCAGATGTGTAGAAAAGCCAGGTGTGGTTGATTAATTCCGATAGTTACCTTTATTAAACCTAATTGTCTGGAGGTTGAGAATGCGATAATGTTTTTAATGTCGTTCTGAGTAAGTGCACAGAGGACAGTAAGAAGTGTAGTGATAGCTCCAAGGCATAATGTAAGTGTTTGAATAATATGATTGGTTTGTATCATAGGGTAAAATCGGATAAGTAAAAAGATTCCGGCTACTACTATAGTGCTAGAATGAAGAAGGGTGGAAACTGGGGTTAGTCCTTCTATGGTGGAGGGAAGTCAAGGGTGAAGGCCAAATTGGGCTGATTTTCCTATGGCTGCGAGTAGGAGGCCTAGGAGTGGGATGATGTTGTAGTTGTGATATGAAAAGATTTTTTTGAGTTCTCATGAGTTAAGGTTAATTATTAGGCTATTGATAGGACGAAACCAATATCTCCAATACGGTTATATAGGATGGCTTGGAGGGCTGCGGTATTAGCGTCCGTTCGTCCGTGTCATCATCCAATTAATAGGAATGACATGATACCCACTCCTTCTCAACTAATAAACAGCTGAAACAGATTATTGGCTGTTACCAGAATTATTATGGTAATAAGAAAACGTAGAAGGTATTTTAAGAATCGGTTAATGTTGGGGTCTGAGTGTATGTATCATAATGAGAATTCTATAATGGACCATGTCACGTAGAGAGCAATTGGGATAAATATTAGTGAGAAGAAGTCTATTTTGAAACTTAAGGAGAATTTGATGGATTGGATAGGGATTCAGTGTCAGTTGGAGATTACGGTTTCTTGGTTAGTAAATAGGAAAAGCATAAGTGGTAATGTGCTTGTAATAAATGCGTATTGGATAGTTATTTTGACATAATGAGGGTTGGTGGTTTTATTATAGACTGGGGTAAGGGATATAAATAGGGGAATGAGGAGGGAGGCTAGAATAATTAGGGTGAAGGTGTGTAGGAGATTAATTACTTTTATTTGGAGTTGCACCAAATTTTTTGGTTCCTAAGACCAACGGATAACTCTTATCCTTTAAAAGTTAAGAAAGCCATAGGTTTAATTATGGAGTAAAGAATTAGCAGTTCTTTTTTCTTTCTTGGTAGATAAGAAGGTTTATTCTTCTGTTTCTAGTTTCACAGTCTAGTATTTTATGTTAGATTATATCCACAGTATGTGTTCAATTTACACAAAGGAATATTATGCAGCATTGAATAACAAGGAACTCATGAAATATTATACAAAATGGGTGACCCTGGTGGACATTATGCTGAGTGAAATATCTCAGTCATAAAAGGACAAATATTGCATAGGGCCATTGTTGTATAATGGGACTGACATTGAGGGAAGTCAGAAAAGGAGGGGATGAATGATGTATACTGCATTGAAACAGATGAGAGAGAGAACTGTTTAAAAGGGATAAATGACTGGGTATTATTGTCATGACAGGAGTCCAGAATGAAGGCTTCACAGTGGAGTGGACTTGGGAAGAGGGATTGCATAAAAATGAAAGAGTTTTTCTTTTACTTTTCAAGGTGAAGCGTGAATTGGAGGGACGAGGGGTTGGGCAGGGAGAAAAGTTCAACAATGAATAAGTGGAAACACTAAGTTTCTGTAAGCTTTCATGAAAATTAATAAAAAAATTAAAAAAGAAAGTGACTTGGAAAGCAGAAACTAGGGTAGGAGTGTTGAAAATAAACATTGAACTTTAAAACAACAACAACAACAACAAACCCAACTTAACTATAGATAACTACATTGTATTCTGAGGAATCTAAAGTGAACCTCTACTTTCTTGGATAGTAATAAAAAACAATTAGTAAGGTATTACAGCATTACTACACAATAATTTTTCTGACCATTGGTATCTCAAATTTTCTTAATTCTATTTTTCACTTAGTATTATAATATTGTACATAGGTTTTCAGAGGCCTGCCATTTCAGAAGTGGATGGCCA
>NW_006399925.1:2541380-2546225 GCF_000299155.1 Elephantulus edwardii
TTGTACATAGGGTCGCTATGAGTCGCAAGCGACTCGACGGCACACAACAACAACAACAACAACAACAGCATTATAATATTATGAAAAACAAGGCTGAGGCCTCCTCAGAGAATGTGATTTTAAAATTGCTGATGAGGCAATGAGTCCATGGGTTGCACTGGGGTTTGTAGGGCTTTCTGGTCTGAGGCCCTTGTGCCAAATTTATTAAGTTTAGAAGGATATTCTTTTAAAGACATAGCAATTATTTGCTATTTGCTTTACTGAACAACTTGGAGTTGCTGCTATGTTGAACACTAATTCCATAGTGGTGCAAAATACCATAATGGTTACCCATTATGCACAATGTTTGGATGAGTTTCCAGATTAATTAATGTTGGGAAGCAGGATTGGCATTCACTTCCTAAATTAGATGCTTCTGGAAATTCTACAAATTCTTTTATAAACGTACAGAAATGATGTTAATTATAGATTAGATCTCAGGTCTTTTGTGCAAAGCTTACTCTCAGTCATATTCAACTAGTCAACATTTAACCACTGTTAAATGAGACTAGTGCTGTTATATCTGGAAGAATATTCTTCCACTTTGCACATCACTCTTTGTCAATGTGCTGAGGTAATATGGGTTTGCTGTGATGCTGAACCTTGTTCAATGGGGATATTAAATACCAAAATGGCTTCCCCTTGTGGACAGCGTTCGGTGGCACTCCCAGTTGTAAAACATATTGGGAAGCAGGAGTGGCATCCACTTCCTAAGCGACATACTCTGAAAACTCTATGAACTTGGAGAAACAATGATAGCTATGGAAAGGCATTAGATCTTTTGTTCATAGAGTCACCAAGAGTCAACCTCAACTTGATGGCAATCAAAAACAACAAAACAATATACTCAGACAAATATGAAAACCTAGAGAAAGTGGACAAATACTTATGAATGAACAACCTACTTAAACTGACACAAACAAAATTGAACACCTGAACAGTACCATTACAAAAGAAGAAATTGAAAAGGTAATAAAACAACTTCCAGCCAAAAAAAGCCCTGGATCAGATGGTTTTACAAACAAATTTTATCAAACATTCAGAGAAGAACTGTCACCAATTCTACCTAAACTATTTCAGAAAATAGAAAAAGATGGAATTCTTCCAGAGTCATTCTATAAAGCAAATGTATCCTTGAAAGTCAGGAAAGGACACCACCAGACTAGAAAACTATAGGCCAATATCTCTTATGAACATAGATGCAAAAATTCTGAATAAAATACTGGCCAATAGAATCCAATGATACATCAAACAAATAATTCACCATGACCAAGTGCGATTTATAACAGGTATGTGAGGTTGGTTCAACATAAGAAAGAAAATCAATGTAATTCATCATGTTAGCAAAGCAAAGAACAAGAATCACATCATCCTATCGATTGATGCAAAAAGGGCCTTTGAAAAAATCCAACACCATTTCATGATTAAAACATTCAATAAAATAGGATTAGAGGGGAATTTCTTCAACATAGTAAAAAGTATACACGCAAACCCATAGCTAACATTGTTCTCCATGGAGAGAAATTAAAAGCATTCCCTTTAAGAGGAGGAACTTGGCAGGGATTCCCACTATCACATCTCTTATTCAATATTGTATTGGAAGTCTTAGTGATAGCAATAAGACAAGAGAAGGAATTAAAAGGTATCCAAATTGGCAAAGAGGAGGTAAAATTACTTCTCTATGCAGATGATATGATAGTATACTTAGAAAACCCAAAAGACTCAGCAAGAAAACTACTGTACATAGTTGACCAGTTCAGCAAAGTGTCAGGATACAAGATCAACATACAAAAATCAGTTGGATTTCTCTACAGTGACAAAGAGAATACAGAGCTGGAGCTAAGAAAAACAAGACCCTTCACAATCGCTAATCACAAGATTAAATATTTGGGAGTAAATCTAATCAGAAGTACAAAGGATCTATTCAAAGAAAATGACAAAACATTACTACAAGAAACATAAAGAGACCTGGAGAAGTGGAAGAAGATCCCTTGCTCATGGATAGGAAGACTCAATACTGTGAAAATAACAATACTACCAAAGGCAATTTTTTGCTTCTTATTATTAATTTTAATGAAAATTTACAGAGATTTTGGATTTCCATTCATTCATTGCTACACTTTTCTCCCCGCCTACCCCTCCCCTCCAGTTCGTTACTCTCTTTGAAAAGTAAAAGAAAACTCTTTCATTGTTATGCAATCTCTCCCCCCCCAAGTCCTCTCCACTATGCAGCCTTTGTTATGGACTCATGTCATGACAAAAATACCTAATACATTCAATGAAATCCTTGTACAAATACCAATCCCATTCTTCAATGAGATGGAAAAGGCAATCTTCAGTTTCATTTGGAATGGAAAGAAGCCCCTAATAAACAAAGCACTCCTTAAACAAAGAAACAAGGTAGGAAGCATCTCATTCCCTGACTTCAAATCTTACTACACTGTCATGGTGGTCAAGATAGCATGGTACTGGTACAATGACAGACACATAGATCAATGGAATAGAATTGAGAATCCAGAAATCAGTTCATCTACCTATGGTCAACTGATTTTTGGCAAGAAGATGAATTCAGTTAAGTGGGGAAACGACAACCTTTTAAACAAATGGTGTTGGCAAAATTGGAAAAATACCTGCAGAGAACTCAAGCAAAACCCACACCTCACTCCATACACAAAAGCAAATTCAAGGTGGATCATGGACCTAGGACTAAAACCAAGGACAATGAATTTCATTAAAGAAAAACTTAGAAGAACTCTAGAGGTCCTAATCCTTCCATCTTTTTTATGCCTCCTGTATCATGCAAGATTTTATCTATAGAATTCTGTAACATTGCAACTTGCTACTTCAATTTGTTCTTCTATTATATTGGCTTGAGAAATGCTAAGTAAATGGGGTGTTTTTTTTATTTTTGTCTTCCCAGCTGCCTTGAAATCATCCTTTCAGCTCTTAGCTCACCGTTCCTGCTCCTTGTTTTGAATTCTTTTTGTTACAATTCAATTTTCAGAGTCTCTTTTCATATTTTCTACAGAGGTTTGATCTATGTTTCAGGTGAGACTTAAGGTACAATGTTTATTAGCCATTGGGAATGAATTGATTCAGGCCTGCTTTTAATTGTTTTTGGTCTATCAGTCTTCTAGGTCGTATAACACTGCTCTGTCCATTTGCCGTACAAAGGTAACTCGTGATTGCTGTGATGGTAAATTCTGTCATACTAATGTGTCCAATACAATAATGGTTACCCATGGTCGATAGTATTTAGTGGAGCTTCCTGATTAAAACAAGCTTGGGAGGAGAAGTGGCATCCACTTCCAAAATAGCTTGCCTCTAGAAACTCTATGAACTTGGAGCAACTATGAAAGCTATACAAGTGTTCAGGCCTTTCGTTCTTAGGGTCATTATGAGTTGGCTACGACCTGACAGCACTTAACAACGACAACTTCTAATATTAATTTTGATTCTTTCTTTTTACCTTGTCTTTGTAAAGACCTTTTGGGTTCTTTATTGATGCAGTTCCACAACTCATCTGGCCTTTAGTCTTTAGTTTTTTTTGCACCAAATCAATTTTTAGAATACTTTTTAAATTCAGTTGGTCATATTCTGTTCAAGATCATGTTTTGCTTCTCATGAACTGTTATAATTTTTTCAACTTCAATTTTAGCTTGCATATAAGTAGTTGATGATCTCTTCCACAGTCAAACTCTGGCCTACCTTTGACTCTGATACTGAGCTTCTCTAACACATTCTTCCACAGATGTAATCTGTATAATTCCTGTGAAGTCCATCAGGTAAATTCCATGTATATAGTCTCAGTTTATGCTTTTTTTTTTTAAAAAAAACAATGCTATGAATAAGTCATTAATTGTACAACATAGTATTACTCCATCTCCAGCCTCAGGTCTGCTACCAAACCTATATTTCCAACCAATTTCTTAAGTTCTAACACTTGTACTGCAGTCACTTGTTATTATTAATGAAACTTGCTTACATATTCATTTAATTTAAATCTGCAAAATTGTCAGTAAGCCTCAATTTCTTGATATTTGCCCTTTTTGATTGGTGAATATATTTAAACAGTTGTTCAAAATATAAAAGTTGTTTTTGTAGGACTTCCTTGTATATGCATGGTTAGTATCCTATTGCTCACAAGGTTGCCAAATTCATTGTTGGTATTAGGTTCTATAAAATGAGATTATGATACCTGGTGACCCTATGATCAAGAGATGTAAACTCTTGCCTCTCCTGTGTCATGCTCACCATCCCTGATATATTTAAGCCTATTTCTACAGTCATTGTGTTGATCTATCTTGTTGAGGATCTTCCATTCCTCTGTTGACCTTCTACTCATCCAAGAATGATGACATTTTCCAAAGACTGGCCTCTCCTAATAATACGCTCAATATATGTGAGACAAAGTTCATCATCCTTGCCTCTAAAGAGCACCCTGCCTACATTTTTGTCCAAATCATATTTATTTGGTCTTTTGACAGTTCATGGGATATTAAGTACTCTTCTTCAACACTACAATTCAAAGGCACCAAATCATCTTCTGTTACCTTTACTAAATGTTCAACTTCAGATGCACAGAGATTAATAAAAAAATAAAATACAATGTGCAACAATGAAAAAAAAAACCTAAAATAAAACATTTTCAATATTTTTTTAAAAGGCTATAAATTGAATAAGGTGTATGCTAGACTTTAAACTGACATCAGTGCTCCACTACACCTTGGAGAGGTCTTTGAAAGCAGATTTTCTCAGTGCAATATATATTTTGGTCTCCTGATTGCTAATATCAAGAATATAAAT
>NW_006399925.1:2547965-2550028 GCF_000299155.1 Elephantulus edwardii
CATTCTACAATAACGGTTTTATAGTCCTTATGGGACTGACTTAGTTCATTCAGCTTAATATTCTCCTGTCCCTCCCAAGTTAGGTAGTAATTTACAAAATATACATGAAGATGCACATCTTTCTTGATTTTAAACCATGTAGTGTTACCTTGCTCTGTTGGAACAACAATTTCTTGACCTATGATTTTGCACAAGCATAATGAGTGTTCTAGAATTGCCCTTCTTTTCAAAGTTAGCCCTAACTCATTATCATTGATATAGTCACATACCTTTACATAGTCAATAAAACTCAAATAGATATTGTTCTGGTATTTTCTGCTTTCTTCCAAGCTCCTTTGACATAAGCAATGATATCCATGATGCCATCACCTCTAGAAAGGTGTAGAAAATAATTTTTGAACCAGTTGCTGTTGATTTTATTCTGAGTCATGACAAGTGTCAGAAGACTGTGCTACATAAAATTTTCAGTGGCTGAGTTTTTGTGAGCAGATTAGCAAGCCTTTATTTTGAGGTGCTTCTGTATATAGTCAAATCTCCAATCTTTTGGTTAGCAGTAAATATGTTAATCATTTGTATCATAAAAAACAACTTTTGTAATTCCTTAATTGTAGACATGTGTAAAGTATTAGATTTTAAAACTGTGACAAAAGGCATATAAATATTAATTAATATGCATCTTATCATACATTTTATAAAAGAATTATCAGTACTTAATTACTAATTAAAATATAATAGATTATTATTGCAGGAAGGCATGAGCACAGAGACTTTCAGCTGAAATAAGTAAGGTATACAAAGATAAAGAAGATACTGTCTCAGATTTCCCCATCTACATACGTTAATTTGGCATTTAAAGAAAGGCAGATTTCACCTACTGTTTGCTCTGAAACTCATAGCCTCATCTACTTTTGTTCATAAAAATGGAAATATTTTTTCAAATTTTATCCATGTTTTTATTTTCTTTTTTTGCTTGCATGCACCAAATTAAAAAAAAATATGTTTCTCTGTTTTGAGCCTCAACTTTTACTTTTTATTGTGGGTTTCTGGATCTAATGTCTGTACAGATGTCTCATGGAATTCACTCAGTATACACTGAATTCCACCCTTCAAATGTCTGTCCCTTCTTAGTCTTCGCTGCACCTCTGAGACCACTGATGAGTTATAAGCAAGCAAAACTTCAGTGATGAGAAGGCAGATAAAATAACTATTCTTGTGCCATAGGAGATCAAATTTCCTTTAAAATCAGTGCCATAAATATGTAATAGGTGAAAAATTTGGGAGCAATTTTTAAAGTGTACTCACGATGAGCCTCCACTTATTTATAGAATCAGAATATGTTCCATTTTTTACATTGATTTGGTTATTTTTGTTCATTTGTTTGACATTTAAAATCCTCACAGAAAAATTGTGTTAAGTCACTCATGTCTGCTGATATATTTCAATGCATATATGCATTAGAGTAACAAGTTCATGCGACTAAGAGATTTATTTATTATTACTCTACTGGGGAGCTTTGTAAAAGTGAGTCTCAAAGAAGAGTTTGAACTAAAGAAAAGGAAAATGTGATTATAAATTTAGTACTTAATTTTTATAAAACTTTTAGTCTCTGCGTGAATTTCCTTCATTTTTTCTTTTCACTTTAGAAAATAAACGGAGATGGATAAGCTACAGAAATTCCAAAGAAATTGCTTACATAAATTTCAAGGAAAAAATTAGTTGCAGAAAATTAGTTTAAAAATATGTTTATAAAATATCATCTGAAAATTGAATAAGTGTATCATTTTTTATATATTTTCAATCATGTGAACACTTTAGTTACCTCAATAACTTTTCATTACTTATTCATCAATCTCAGGAAAAGCCAAATCTCTATTCAGCTAGCTTTCTGCTCTTCAAGGCAGGGTAGCTTTCTTTGAATCCTTCACAGGTAAATCTCTGTTGACACAATGAATGTAAACTTGCCTTCCTGACACTCCCAGGAAAATTTCATTCTAAATCATGACTTTTAAAAGGTTATCTTAGGGTAGTGGAGGACAATTATATTAAAAGAAATGTCCTGCTGC
>NW_006399925.1:2551302-2553295 GCF_000299155.1 Elephantulus edwardii
ATTGTTCTGTAGTTTCCATTATGTTGGGTCACCTTTCTTTGGGATAGGAACAAATATCGACCTGCTGCTAGCAATTAGAAACTCTGGGGAGAAATTATTCTAGAGTCCTAGATTCTAACCCTCACCAGGATGAAATTGGAAGGGATTTGACCCTCGGTAAGGGCTACATTGTATATATCATCTACCTTGAGCCCGGTTCATCTGGGTTGCTTATAAAGTTAATCCTTTCTGCACAAAAGAGATCTCTTCTTTCCATATATCCACAATAGTGCTCAAATTATTTAATTAACATGACTCCTAAAATATTTATTAATTCAAATGTATACCTATTTATTCCCTGTTAATAAAAACAGCATCTGTATGGAAAAATCTTGAAAAATAAATGAATTCATAAAAGTATTGAGAAAACAAACCAGTATTTCATGTCTCCACAATAACTGCTACTAACATTGTATTTCTTTTCTTATTTTTAAAAAAGAACAAATGAAAATATCCCATGGACCCTCAAAAGAACAAACAAATATGTGTTGGAGAAGGTTCAAGCCAGAGTGCCCTTTGGAGGCAAGCATGATGAGGCTTCACCTCACATACTTTGGACATGTTGCTAGGAAGGGCTATTTCTTGGAAAAAGACATGATGCTGGGAAGGGTGGCAGGTCTGTGAAAAAGAGGAAAACCCTGAACCAGGTGGATTTACTAGATGACTGCTGCAATGGGCTCTAGTATGTCAAGAAATGTGATGATGGTTCAGGATAGAACCGGGCTTAGATCTTTTGTTCATAGGGTCGTTATGAGTCATACTGAACCTGATGCCATCTAACGCCGCCGCCACCACCACTACGACCAATAACATTTAATATGTTGTTGCTGTTGTTATGTACCATCAAGTCATCTGTTTTATTAGACTAATATATATGGTTAAGTATTTTTATTTTCTGTTAAGTAATTTAATGCCTTTCATATTACTTTAAATTATTGTATTATGCTAACTCAAAACTTATTCTATAGGCTCATTGTTTTCCTACTTCAAGATTTATTCATTTAATTTCAAAATTTTCTTAAGTTTGTGGACTTAATTTTCTAGTTGATGCTGTTGTTCTTGTTATGTGCTGCTTATTGTTATGTGCCTGTTGTTGTTAAGTCACTTGCTACTCATAACGAACCTATGTACGAGAGCCCTAAACCCTTCTCTGTCCTGTGCCAATCCCACTGTCTCCAACACACCCACCCTGATTACACCACTTAATCAATCCACCATATAGATGGTCTACCCCTCCTGCGCTGTCCCTCCATCCTCCCAAGTATGACGTCCCTCTCCAAGAACCTGTCCCTCCTTCCAACATGTCCAAAGTACTTCAGATGAAGTCTCAGAATCCTTGCCTCCAAGGAGCAGGCTGGTTTAACCCTCTCCTGGATGAATCTGTTTGTTTTTTGAGCAGTCCATGGTACATTCAATACTCTTTTCCAGCACCACAGCTCAAAGGCATCAATTCTTCTTCTATCCTCCTTAGTCATTGTCCAGCTCTCTGAGGCATAGCAAGTGACTGCAAAGGCCAACGCCAGAATCGGGCACACCTTTGTCGCCAGAGTGACACCATTGCGCTTCAGTAATTTGGAGAGGTCCCTAATGGCTGACTTTTCCACTGCAATACATCTTTTAATTTCCTGGCTGCTGGTGCCAATAGTGTTGACTCTCGATCCAAGCAAACTAAAGCTATGAACAATCTCAATCTCTTTACCATCCATTTGATGCTACCAATTGGCCCACTGGTATGAATCTTTGTCTTCTTGATATTAAACCTCAACGTTTATTGAAGGGTCACCATCCATTTGATGCTACCAATTGGCCCACTGGTATGAATCTTTGTCTTCTTGATATTAAACCTCAACGCTTATTGAAGGCTTCATTCCTTGACCCTCTGCATCAAGAGTTTCAGGTCGTTCTCAGTTTCAGCAAGCAGGGTTGTGTCATCTGCATAATGCAGGTTATTGAT
>NW_006399925.1:2556630-2591234 GCF_000299155.1 Elephantulus edwardii
CAAAAATCAGTTGACCATAGATGGATGGGCTGATCTCCAGATTCTCAATTCTATTCCATTGATCTATGTGTCTGTCATTGTACCAGTACCATGCTCTCTTTACCACTATGGCAGTGTTGTAGGATTTGAAATCAGGGAGTGAGATACCTCCTACCATCCTTCTATTCTTAAGGAGTGCTTTGTTTATTAGGGGCTTCTTTACATTCCAAACGAAACTGGAGATTGCCTTTATCCATCTCGTTGAAGAATGGGATTGGCATTTGTATTGGGATTGCATTAAATGTGTAAATTGCCTTTGGTAGTATTGCCATTTTCACAACATTGAGTCTTCCTATCCATGAGCAAGGGATATTCTTCCACTTTTCAAGATCTCTTTTTTTTTCTTGTAGTAATGTTTTGTAATTTTCTTTGAAAAGGTCCTTTGTGCTTCTGGTTACATTTATTCCCCAGTATTTCATCGTGTGATTAGCTATTGTGAAAGGTATTTTTTCTTAGTTCCGGCTCTGTATTCTCTTTGTCACTATAGAGAAATCCAATTGATTTTTTTGTATGTTGATCTTGTATCCTGCCACTTTGCTAAACTGGTCCACTGTGTCCAATAGTTTTCTTGCTATGACCCCTTCTAAACCCAGCTTGCCCTTCTGGCAATTCTCTGCTGATGAGCTGTTTCAGTCGTTTTTGGATAATCTTCAATAGAATCTTGCTTACATATGATATCAGTGATATTGTTCAATAATTTCTACACTCCTTTGGGTCACCTTTCTTTGGAATGGGAACAAATATAGATCTCTTCCAGTCAGTTGGCCAAGTGGTTTTTCTCCAGATTTCTTGGCACAATTGCGTGAGCACATCAGGGCGTCATCTGTTAGTTGAAAAACATCAATTGGTATAGCATCTATTTCTGGGGCCTTATTTTTGCTAATTCCTTCAAAGCAGCTTGAACTTCTTCCTTCGTCACCATAGGCTATTGTTCATATGTTATTTCATGAAATTCTCCTGTGTCTTCCAATTCCTTTTCATACAGTCACTCTATATACTCTTCCCATCTTCTATTAATACTTCCTGGACCATTTAACATTCTGCCTAAAGCATCCTTAATTATAGCAACTCGAGGATTGAATTTGTTGTTCAGTTCCTTGACCTTAAGAAATGCTGAGTGAGTTTGGCCCTTTTGACTTTCTGACTCCAGCTCCTTGCACATTTCATTGTTATATTTTACTTTGTCTTCCCACACTGCCTTTTGAAATCTTCTATTTAGCTCTTTAATATCTTGAATTCTTCCTTATTCTTTGGCTTCTGGGTGCTCCAGTGAAATATTCAGAATCTCCTCGGACATCCAATTTGGTCTTTTCTTCCTCCTCTGTTTTTATAATGACCTTTTGCACTTTTCTTGGATGATACTCTTGTTATCCTCCCACAATTCATCTGGTCTTCGCTCATTGGTGTTCAAAGCTTCAAATCTGTTCCTGAGATGGTTCTGAATTTCAGGTGGAATAGACTCAAGGTCATATTTTCATTCCCGTGGATTCGGTTTAATTTTCCTTAGCTTCAGCTTGAACTTGTATATGAGTAGTTGGTGATCTGTTCCATAGTCAGCACCCGGCCTAGTTTCCACAGCTGATATTGAGCTTCTCCAACAGTTCTTTCCACAGAGGTAATTAATCTGATTCTATGCATACCATCCGATGAAATCCATATGTATTACCTGCATTTATGTTAGTGCTCTTTAGTTTTTTAGCACTGTTATTAATGGAATGATGTTACACATACTCATTTCCTCACAGTTCGTAACTACTTGCTGCTGTCATGTTGGAACCTACTTATTATTGACCTTTCCCCATCTCCACTCATGAATTTTGGAGGAGGCAAGGTTTCTGAGGCTTCATCTGACATATTGTGGGCATGTTGAAAGGCGGGATCAGTCCTTGAAGGGATGTCATGTTTAGGAGGTTGAAGGGACAGTGTAAGAGAAGAAGACTCTGGATGAGTTGGATTGATTCAGTGACTGGGGTAATGGGGGTAGGTGTGTCAGAGACAATAAGATTGGCACAGGATAGAGCAGAGTGTAAGGCTGTTTTACATAGGGTCATTATGAGTTGCAGGTGACTTGATGGCACAAAACAGTATTATAAGGGAAGAGAGCTCTGGTGGTCTCCTGGCAAGAAGCTGTGCTGCAATTCCAAAGGAATGCAGTTCAAATCCACTGGCTGCTCTGAGAAAGAAGGATGGGCTAAGTCCTCCCATGCTATTAAATGCTTCTGAAAACTCACTGGAGGATCAGTTATAAATCAGTTCTGACTCATAACTCAACAACAAATTGTAAGAGAGGAGATTGAGCCTCTTCCACCCGTGGAACTACAAGTGGATTTAAATCGCAGACTTTTGGGTAAGTGCACATTCAGACTGATGACTCTAGAGGAAGGCTTTCTCATTTTGGTAATGGCCCTGGAGGATGACCTTGGTCCCTTTCAGCGTCTATAACTAGAGTTCTCAGTTCCTTGGTATCATCAAGTGGCATTTATCCTATTGTTCCTCCTATAACTCTGTACCTCCTCCTGTTTGTGCTTACTCTGCTCTTTTTATAGATTAGAAATGACTATGCTTAAGAAACATCACTGACTGACATAACAAATAAATTATTTCCAAGTAGGAAATAAAAGTTTCATGCTGTTTATTCACAAAACTGTATAATGATCAAAATTCTAACCCATAATTGTTGGAATTATGTGGAGACATAATTCAATCTAAGACTCAAATAATTTCCAAATTTCAAATCTATATAGTAAAATGCTTTGCAAATATTGCATGTGCTTACCATGTTGTCGATTACTTTAACTAAGATGAGAAATGTGTTCATAAATCTCCCACTATTAACTCATTACCATCGAGTTTGTACTGACTCATACATGACTCTCCAGTGGGTTTTCAGAGGCTGTCAATCACTTGGGATGAGATTGTCCATCTTTCTTCTGTGGAGTGTCTGGTGGATTTGAAATGCCTAACTTTGGATAAAGAGTAAAACTCTCTATCCACTAGGTTACCAGAATTCCCTAATGCACGCAGAGAATCAATACTTTTTTCCTATTTCTCTATGATTTATGGATAATATGCCAAGATCTTGGAGCCATATTGGGTACATAGCAAGTAACTGTTTATTGAATGAAGGAATTAATGCATTAATGGGTGATGAAAGAAGTGTAGCACGTCTCACTGGAGAGGTAGAACCACAATTATTTTGTTCAAAAGGAAATTGAAATACACACCAGGGTTTAATTGTTAGTCCCCTAATAGGTCTGCACTGACCCAGATTGGGAAGCCTGAGTTGATTAAACACTTGGGGAAAATAGATCCATGAGAAGATCTATTCCTTTCCTTCTCCACTATTCTGAACTCGGCTTCCATTTTCCAATTCAGTTTAAAGAGGGGGAGTAAAATCATTATATTATTGGGAAATGCCTTGGGACCTGTAGTTGCAACCTGCATTTTCACTCAGCAGAATTTTTAATCCACAGCTTCCAAGAGCTACAGAGATCCTGCTGGGCTACAGGCACCTAACAGGCAGAAACATGCCCTAGTATAAAGATATTCATGATGTGATTTGCTCCAGCACCTAGCAGCACACCGCATTTCTCCCCAGGCATGCAGACACATGCAAGCCTGGACCAAATAGAAAACACTGAACACCAAAGGCCTGTTTCATAGCATTTCCAGGTGCTTTGTCCTAGAAAGGCAGCCCCCTGGTCACAAACAGGCCTTTGAAGCTGCTGAAGCTTTGGAGTCAATGATTTTTTTTTCCTGGACAAGCCTGACAAGACTGAGAAGGTGATAGTGGAATTGGGCACCTGTGTTTAACCATGGCATCGATGACTTTGTGAGGGTTTAGGGTGTTGAAATAGCGGGTAATTAGAACGCTGGGCCCCTGGCAGTCAGACACCAGCTCATTAACTCTTATAGCTACATTTTTTCAAGGCTGTGGTGGCACTCCTTTATATTCATGGATTCCTTCTCCTGCTGTTCTGAGAATACTCAAACTGCAAGCTCTTGCAAAGGATGCTTGCATTAAAGTATTATTTTGTTACCACTCCCTGGAGCGGCTTTTGTGATTTAAAGTCTATGAAACCTTTGTCATTTCTACTCAAAAGGAATTCATTTCATAAAAAGGACCCCAGAAGCTTCTTCAGTCTGACATGACAGTACTACTAACTGTTGTCTGGAGGCAAGTGCCGTATATGTGGTGGTCAATATGACAAAAATATAAGCAGAAGGAATTGTGAATGTCAGTTGTAGACTAATGCCTAGACCTTTGTATTTTGGGCCCAGAATTTTCCTTAAGCTATGAGAGGTATATGAACTATTTCTGACATGAAGGGGCTAGGATCTCTGGAGCTGAAATCTACGTTCAGGAATTAGGCTTCACACATTAATTTCATTTAACAACTACTCTTCTAGTGCTCTTTACATATCACATCTTGTACTAGGTGCTGGGTGCAAACACACACCTTTGCTCTCAGAAAAGTTGTAATCTAAGTTTGAGTCTCTATTTTGTTTGTTCTCTTCCTTACCAATTAATGTACTGCTGTTCTGTGTAAGTTTACCTTATTAGGACATAGAACCCGTCTTTGAAAGTTGTGGAGCAAAATAAATCATGTACAAATATGTGACACCATCCTTGGAAGGTAGAAAATATAGAGCTTGAAGTCATAGACATTAACATCAGGCACACCTAGTGCAATGAGTTGTAAGTGACTTAACCACACATAACAAAAATAACAACAAGATGGTGTAGGGGGAAAGGACCTGTGATCTATTTTTGAAAGCTCAGTCAGTGAATACCCTGTGGTTCACAATGGTACAATAAGAAACTGATTATGCAAGTGGCACAGGTTTGTGGACTGTTGGTTGTTTTGTGCATGTGGTTGCCATGGGTCAGGAGATTATAGCAACTAACAGCATGTGAGTACATTAGTCTTACCAGCTATGACTTGTGATATAATATATCTTTTATCTGTCTTGCCTACTCTGCATTTGAGAGCTGAAAAAGGAATAAGGATGACAGAAGAAGAATCAATGTCATTCAGTTGTGGTGTTGCAGAAGAGTAGTGAACATCCCATTCACTACCAAAAGAATAAATAGATATCTCTTGGCAAAGGTTAAAACAGAGTACTTTGTCTCACATATTTTGGGTATGTTTTAAGAGAGGCTTTTCCTTGGAAAGGAATATCATGCTTGCTTGGAAAGGTGGAAAGTTGGTAAAGGAGAGAAAGATCCTCTGTGAGATGAACTGGTAAAGAGACTGCACCAAAGAGCCCCGTGTGTCAGGGATGATAAGGATGGTGTGGGAGAGGGCAGGGTTGGGATTTATTTTTAATAAAGTTGCTGTGCTAGTCGTACTTGACTCAATGGTACCTAAAAACAAGACTTTCTCAGGGGCACAAATCTGTAGAGAATTGGGCTTGTTTCCCAAAGGCAATATCTATCTAATGATTAGAAAGCACTAGCAGTTCCTCACAAGAAAGATAGACAGTATCCTTCTGTAGATGTACAGACTCCTTACATCCAGAGAAGATCACTGGACGATCCAGCTATGAGTCAGTTTTGATTTGATTGTGATGAGAGCTATTTCGTCATCCATAAAATAGCAATGATAATCCCTTACATAATGCTATAATACTAAATATAGTATTCATATAAGTCACTTGTCACTGAACATGGCTTCCAATAAACTTTAAATAACTAACATTTTTGCTTTTAATTGCACAGACATTGATTATTCCATAGAATTCTTCACAGCTTCAACTATTTGGTTTACTCAAGAAAAGGCTGGGTTTAGAAGGGGTCATGGTACTAGGAATATTGTCGCCGATGTTAGATGGATCTTAGCTGAAAACAGAGAATACCAGAAGAATGTCCATCTGTGTTTCATTGATTATGCAAAAGCATTTGACTGCGTGGATCATAACAAACTGTGGCTGACTCTGAGAAGAATGAGAATTCCAGAACATTTAATCGTGCTAATGCGAAACCTATACTTGGACCAAGAAGCAGTCGTCAGAACAGAGCAGAGCAACACTGAATGGTTCCAAATTGGGAAGGGTGTGCACCAGGGATGTGTCCTATCTCCATACCTTTTCAACCTGTATGAAGAGCAGATTATCTGAGAGGCTGGGCTCTATGAGGAGACGCGCGGCGTTAGGATTGGTGGAAGATCTATCAACAATCTGCGTTATGCAGATGACACAACCTTGCTCGCTGAAACTGAGGAGGACCTCGTGCACTTACTGCAGAGGGTCAAGGACTGCAGCCTTCAGTCTGGACTAAGGCTCAATGTCAAGAAGACAAAGATTCTCACCACTGGACTAATTGGTAGCATCAGGATGGGTGGAGAAGAGATTGAGATTGTTCACAGCTTCAGTTTGCTCGGCTCCACAGTCAACACTCTTGGCACCAGCAGCCAGGTAATAAAAAAACGTATTGCAATGGGAAAGTCTGCTGTTAGGGACCTCTCTAAAGTACTCAAGAGCAACGGTGTCTCTTTGGAGACAAAGGTGCGCCTGATACAGGCCATGGTCTTTGCAATCACTTGTTATGCATCAGAGAGCCGGACAATGACTAGGGAGGACAGAAGGAGAATTGACGCCTTTGAGCTGTGGTGCTGGAGAAGAGTACTGAATGTACCATGGACTGCCAAAAAAACAAACAGATTCATCCAAGAGAGGGTTAAACCAGGCTACTCCTTGGAGGCAAAGATTCTGGGGCTTCGTCTGACATACTTTGGACATGTTGCAAGAAGAGACAGGTCTTTGGGGAGGGACATCATGCTGGGTAGAGTAGAGGGACAGCGCAGGAGGGGAAGACCCTCTATGAGGTGGATTGATTCAGTGACTGGGGTAATCTGGATGGTTGTGTCAGAGGCAATGCGATTGGCATAGGATAGAGCAGGGTTTAGGGCTGTTGTACATAGGATCCGTATGAGTTGCAGACGACTTGATGGCACATAACAACAACAACAACAACAAGAAAAGTATCTTCTACAATGAAAATAAAAGGCGCGAAAGGGATTTCACTTTGTATCCACATATCCATGTCAATGGACTCAGCTTCATTTTGGACTTTATCATTGAGTGCTGAGAGAAAGAATTAAAACTCTACCAACTCTCGGAACATACATGGCTTCTGTATGGTGTCAGAGGTAGATTGTAGGTAACTGTTATAATAAACCATCATAAGCCTCCATTTAGAGAAGAACTGTATACAGCTAGAAATAGTAAAGCAGAGACTGGGGGAGTAATTAGAAATAAACAGGAAAAGCATATATCCTGGGTATTCATCTTACTAGGTAATTCTGATGACCTGGTGGCAAGGAGCTTCACTGCCAACCCAATGGCACATCATTCAAATCCACTAGCTGCTCTACCACACTGCCGAAATCTAGCTACAGATAACAACCCAATCTAGACCCAGATCTCCTCATCCTTATTTAGAGAGATGGCAGAAGTCATTACCTATTTTGTACAGAAAGGAATGAGACCCTAAATAAAGTGCTACTGAAGAAGGCAAACAGGTTAGGAGGTCTTTCACTTCCTGACTTCCAAACCTGCTTACTACACAGTCACAGTAATCAAGAGCTTGTACTGATAAAATGACAGCTACCTAGACTGCTGGAACTGAATTGAAATCCCAGAGATAAATCTATCCACTTATAGATAGCTGACCTCTGGCAAAGACATGAAATACATTAAGGGAGAGAAAGACAAGTTTTTTAACATTTAGTAGTGGTAAAACAGGACATGAATTTTCAGTGAAATCTGAACTACTACTCAACTATACAATCAACAATTATTGAAAATACTGTTATCAGAATGAATCTGTAGAAAATTATAATTGGATAAAAAGTAAATAATATAAAAATATTATACATTACTCCTTTTATGTAAAATTCTTGAAATGGCAAAACAACAGAAATTGTGACAAGGTTAGCATTTACTGTAAATATTGTTTGAGTTTGAGATAGGAGAAAAATTGGTGTGACTATAAAAATGCATTATGGGACACTTCTGGTTTCTAATTCAAATCATGGGAGCATGAGAGTCATCTCTTGACCTAAGACAAGAGAAATTGCTGGAAAAAGTGAAATGTAATAGTCCTTCACAGACTTAACAAAAAATTGGGATTAGGAAACAAACTGCAATTATTAAAAGTAGATATAAAGTATCACAGTTTATCAGGAGTTCGGATAAAATTTCTCAACATTACAGGAGCCAATAACTGATAGAAATGCTTAAGTGATAAAATTGACTAAAACCTTATTCTTGGATCCCTCCCATCCAGTTGTAGAAGACAACACAGGTACAATACAATGGACCACACAGACTCAGGGAGGGAGATGTCTTATATACTGACTTGGGAAAAGGCTTCCAGGGGAGTCCTCAGCTCTCTGCAAAGGCTCTATTGTCTAAGCAGGAAGTGGCCCCTCCACTCAGCCTCAGGAGAAGACACAACAAGTACACCAATAGCAGAAGCTAAGATCAAGATTATCACGGAGCAGAAACCACCCGTTCTTGGAGAAGGAAGAGTTCTAACTATGATTCATGAGAAGTTCCCAGCGACCCTCAGAGTTTTGACAGCTCAAGGGGGAATCATCAACCCTCATCCACTTCATATAATGTTAAGGAAGCAGCAGGCAGATCAAACACTATGAGAAAACAAAACAAGTTTCCTCTAAAAGGCAGACCAGATCAAGGATCCAATGAATACCTCAGAGACAGGAAAACAGAAGAAATATGCTAAGTTCTCAGAGTTCCAATAATTGATGCTGAAGAAATTACAAATATCAGAAGAAAGGGTTGAAGTCATAAGAAAATAGCAACAAAAAAGGGGAGGGAATCATCACGCTAGAGGGAGGCTACAGCACTAGAAACAACAGAAAAATACAGAAATGCAATCCAGAATATTATGACTGAAAAGACAAATTCTCAACATTATGGAGACACAAAAAAGCATATTATAAAACCATAAACTTATTTTAAATATTCTTCCTAGAGTGTGAGCTTTAAAGAAGCCTCCATATTTTATGAGTTTTCTTATAAGAACTCTTACCAGGTCCTCAGGGTAAAGATCAAAGAAGAATTAGGTCTTTTTTTTTCTGGGAGAAGGAGAGAAAAAGGTAGCTATTTTCAAATATGCCTATTGTGTTCTTCATAACAAAGACCCACTTTTAAGGAAAACTAGTTGATCAAAACCGAACAAACTTGTTTTGTCAGAACTTATTCAAGCCTTAGTAATTTCAATTACTTTCTATGCATCTATTAATTGGACAATGAATAAGAAATAACAAAGAAGAATTGATACCTTTGAATTTTATTGTTGCAGAAGAGCATGAAATATCCCATGCACTACACAGAAAACAAATGTGTCTTAAGGAAAGAACAACTAGAGTGCTTCTTAGAGGCACAGATTCTGAAACTTTATTTTCAGTGCTTGAGCATATTTTCAAGGAAAGGCCAGTTCTTGGGAGATAAAGCCCATCGTAATGGGGAAGGCCAGTGAAAGAGAGGCAGATCTTCAAAACGATAGACACATTGACTCCTAGAATGAGCTTGAACATGCTGGAGATCATAAGAATGCTGCCAGATAGGGCACGTTTCATAGCTGTCGCTCATAAGTTATCTATGAGCTGTGGTGAACTCAGTGATATCTAACAGCAACAATTGTAAAAAGTCAAGAAAAGATTTGCATATATAAAAAATATTCTTTGATGCTTACCAGGTTGAAAGGGAAAGGAAAGAAGGGAAAATTACTAACTGTAGAGTAGATAAGTGTTGGCAGTGCAGAACACTGGGAAGTGTGCCTGAATAAAATACAGAAAAGATAAATGCACTTAAAAATACAATCCTACGGTAACCATAACAAAATGGTAAGGAGTTGCTCTGCCAACCCAATGACACACAGTTTGAGTCCACCAGCTTCTCTGCTGCAGAAACATAGGCAATCTCCTCCCTTGCAATTCATTGCCTCTGAAAATCTGCTGAAGAGTCAGTTAATGAGTCAGTTCTGACTCTAGGGTACACAACAACAGATACATAAGTAAATAGATTTTACACACTGAATAGCTGTGGAAGGCAAATGGGAATATACTCATATGTTTACAGAAGTAAGGCACAGGATTTCTACACATGTGTTTGTAGGTCTGTAAATATATCCATGGATAAATTAGAGCATACAGAGGCCAAAGTTCTGAAAATTTCTCAGTAGTAAACAAGGACCTTGGAGAAATGTGTCACTGATGTTGCAAGATTAAGACAGTCTTGAGTTTATCTATGTCAATTAGTATAATATAGTCTAAAATCTGTATTCTATTTTGATGAATAAGATTCTTAAAAGCTTGAGAGTGATAATCTTAAATTCAACGATTGGTCTACCCGTATGAAATAGAAAAAAGAGGAGAAAACCAAAGATTCAAGGAAACAATTTCTCCAAAGTACAAATGCAATGTGGAACCTTCTCTATGTTGATATCAAAGGGTAAATAAAATATTCTATACATTTATTAGTATCATTTTGGGAACAGATTTGAGGTCTTGAACACTAATGAATGAAGACCAGATAAACCGTGAGAGGATGTCATTGTTGTTATGTACTGTAGAGTTGGACTCAACCAATAGCTGACCCTCTGGCGGGTTTTCAGAGGCAGTTAATCGAATGGGAGATTGCCCATCCTTCTCCCGTGGAGCAGCTGATGGTCTTGAATTCCTGCCTTTGGAATTACAGCACAGCTTCTTGCCACAGGAAGAACACAAAAGGTCATTATAAAGACAGAGGAAAAACAAAAGAAATGGATGTCTGAAGAGACTCTAAATATTGTCCTAAAGTGCCAAGAAGCAAAAAGCAGAAAGATAAAGAACCAAACAGGTTTCAAATGGCAACCTAGCTAGGCAGAAAAAGCCAAATATTATAAAGAAATGTGAGAAGAGCTGAAGTTGGAAAAATCAAAAGGACTGAATTTGCTTGCATTTTTTTCTTTTTTTAACTTTTTACTTTCTTGAAATTCATTTATTTTTTTAAAATTTTACATTGATTTTTCTACAAAGTTTATATATATTGCTCCTCACACTGGGTGTTCCTCCTAACTCACCCCCCCTACACTCATCAAAACATGTGACCCTCTGATTACCTCCCCACCCGTCTCTACGCCTCTGCTTCCCTCCTCCCCACTTAGATCCTCATACAGGAACAAATTCAAGCCTTGACTTATAATGCTTACACAGAGTCACTGTTGTTGTTGTTGTTAAGTGCCGTCGAGTCGCAGGCGACTCATAGCGACACTATGAAGGAGAGTCCTCGATGCTTGGGTACCTTTCATCCTCTCTCCAGGTTCATAGCTATTATGGAAGTGGATGCCACTCCTCCTTCCACGCAGAGTCACTGTACAAAAAATAATTGGCTGACACAGAAGAATTTTGTGAAACTACACGTAATCAAGAGACAATAATGATGGAGGAAGTGCAGGCTGCTCTAAAGAAATTGCAAAACAAAACAAAACAAATAAACAAAAAACCCCATAAAAACAAAAACAAGGCTCCATGAATTGATAGAGTAGCAATTGAAATACTTCAACAAACAGATGCTATCCTGGACGTACTAACCAGATTGTGCCAAGAAATGTGGATAGCAACTACCTGGCCACCTGATTGGAAGAGACCTACATTCATTCCCATTTCAGAAAAATGTGACCAGATGGAGTGTGAAAATTATAAAACAATATGACTAAAAATACATGCAAGCAAAATCCTCTGAAGATTATCCAAAAACAATTGGAACAGTACATCAGCAGAGAACTACTAAAAATACAAGAGGCCATGGCTCTAGCGACATTATTGTCAATGTCAGATGAATCTTGGCTGAAGGCAAAGAGTTTCGGAGAAATGTCTATCTGTGTTTCGTTGACTGTGAAAAGGTATTTAACTGTTTAGATCACAACAAATTGTGGTTAACCTTGAGAAGTGTGGGAATCCAAGAACATTTGATTGTGCTCATGCAAAACCTGTACTTGGACTAGGAACCAGTCCTCAGAACAGAGCAAGGAAACACCACATGGTACAAAAATCAGAAAAGGAGTACATTTGGGATGCATCCTCTTTCGATACCTTTTCAATCTATATGCCAAACAGATCTTTCAGGAAGCAGGGCTTTATGAGGAAGAATGTGACATCAGAACTGGAGAAAGACTCATTGACCTACATTACGCAGATGACACAACCTTATTTGCTGAAACTATAGAGGATCTAAAATGCTTGCCACAGACAGTCAAGGACTGTAGTCTGCAATATGGATTGAAGCTCAACATGAAGAAAAAAAAAGATTCTCACCACTTTGCCATTGGAAGCTCCATGATAGCTGGAGAAGAGATTGAGATTGTTAACAATTGCAGCTTGCTCAGCTCCATAATCAATGCTCTTGGACCTAGCAGTTAGGAAATCAGATTGCCCAATAGCTGACTCTCCAGTGACTTTTCAGAGTCAGTTAATTGCAATGGACGAGATTGCCCATCTTTCAGCTGTTCAACTTGAACTTCATGCCTTTGAGATTGTAGCATAGCTTCTTGCCACTAGGCCACCAGAGCTCCCTAATAAATTAATAAAATTAATATAAAATATATATGTGAGTATATAAGATGCATCTAAGTCTCCAGAGAGACACTGTTGCTCTTCAGTACTTTAGAGAGGTCCCTAACAGCAGACTTTCCCATTGCAATACGTCTTTTAATTTTCTGTCTGCTGGTGCCATGTGTGTTGATTGTGGAACCAAGCAGACTAAAGCTGTGAACAATCTCAATCTCTTCACCATCCATCCTGATGCTGCCAATTGGACCAGTGGTGAGAATCTTTGTCTTCTTAACATTGAGCCTCAATCCATATTTAAGGCTGTAGTCCTTGACACTCTGCAGCAAGCATGTCTGATACAGGCCATGGTCTTTGCAATCACATGTTATGTGTCAGAGAGTTGGAAAATGACTAGGGAGGATAGAAGGAGAATTGATGCCTTTGAGTTTTGGTGTTGGAGAAGAGTATTGAAGGTACCATGGACTGCTAAGAAAACAAACAGATTCATCTTGGAGAGGGTTAAACCGGGCTTCTCCTTGGAGACAAGGATTCTGAGGCTTCGTGTGACATAATTTGGTCATGTTGTAAGGAGAGACCGGTCCTTGGAGAAGGACATCATGCTTGGGAGGGTGGAAGGCAGGCGCAGTAGGGGAAGGCCCTCTAAGAAATGGATTGATTCGGTGACTGAGGTAATCGGGATGAGTGTGTCAGAGACAATGAGATTGGCACAGGACAGAACAGAGTTTAGGGCTGTTGTACATAGGGTTGCAATGAGTCGCAAGCAACTCGACAGCACATAACAATAACAACAACAACAACATGTGAGTATATGATACATAAATAAAATAAATGAATTTTAATTGGTTCACAAAATAAATTATTAAATATGAAGTTCATACATACACACATAGATGAAAACACTTCTAAAATATAAGTTTAAGAAACTACTTCAATAACTACATGGTAACAATTAGCTACTACTCTAATAAAACTGCTGCACATCAAACCACAAATTCTAAGCAGCATTTAAAATCTAAATATTTATTTAGTTCTTGAGTATGCAAGTCATTAATTTAGATTTGATCAGCTGAGAAATTCTCTGAGCCTTAGCAGGACTCCTTCCCTTGTCTTATTGTCTGCTGAGGTCAACTGATCGAGGATGACCTTAGTGAGATGACAAGTGAAACTTGGTTCTGCTCAACATGTCATCTAGGAGATTAACACAGAAATTTTCTCTTGAAAATTGAGACAGAAGAGTAATAGAGCAAATGAAGAAACACATTCTGTTAGTAAGTGTCGTCAAATTGAATACAACTCAGAGAAACACTGATTCACCACTGGGCCAATTGGCAGCATCAGTATAGACTGTGAAGAGATTGAGACAGTCAGCAGCCAGGAAATCAAGAGACGAATTTGCATTGGGAAAGTCAGCTGTGAGGGACCTCTCAAGAGTACTGAAGAG
Organism: Elephantulus edwardii; assembly: GCF_000299155.1. NCBI lineage: Eukaryota > Metazoa > Chordata > Mammalia > Macroscelidea > Macroscelididae > Elephantulus > Elephantulus edwardii. The sequence continues at coordinate 2,570,692 of NW_006399925.1, forward strand.
AAACGACTAAGGTGTGCCTGATCCGGGCTATAGTGGTCGCAATTACGTTGTATGTATCAGAGAGTTGGACAGTGAATAGGGTTGATAGAAAGAGAATTGATGCCTTTGAGCTGTGGTGCTGGAGAATACCATGGACTGGTAGGAGAACAAACAGGTTTGTCCTAGAGAAGGTGAAGCCAGAATTCCCTTTGGAGTTGAGGACTGTGAAGCTTCGTCTAACATACTTTGGGCATGTTGCAAGGAGGGACTGGTCCTTGGAGAGGGACATCATGTTTGGCAGATTGGAGGCGTGGCGCAGGAGTGGAAGACCTTCGATGAGATGGATCGATTCTGTGAGTGGAGTGGTGGGAATGAGTGTGTTTGAGACGGTGAGGTTGACACAAGATAGAACGGCATTTAGAGTTCTTGTACATAGGGTTGCTATGAGACACAAGAGACTCGATGGCCCATAACAACAAACAACAACACTTGAATCCATTTTTTGCTGTCAATCAATCCAGCTTGTTGAAGGTCTTACATTCTTTCTCTGACCTTTCACCCTTCCATGAAGGATGTCTCTTTATGAGAAAAACCCTTTCTTAACCACATGCTGAAAATATGTGAGACAAAGGTTCTCCATTTTTGCCTCCAAGGATCACTCTGGTTGCACTTTCTCCAAGGCATATCTGTTTGTCCATTTTTGCCTCCACAGATCACTCTGGTTGAACTTTCTCCAAGGCATATATGTTTGTTCTTTTGGTAGTTCATGAGATATTTATTAGTCCTCTGCAACTCCACAACTCAAAGGCATCGATTCATCTGTCATCCTTATACATTATCCAGCTCTCAGACACATAGCAAGTGATCGAAAGACCATGGCTTGAACCAGATGCACCTTAATCCTCAAATTAACACAATTGTTCTTCAGAATTCTGAAGCAATCCCTGAAAGCATACTTTCCAGTTGCAATTTATCTCTGGATCTCTTGACAGCTGGTACCAAGAGTGGTGATTGTGGATCCAAGCTAGATGAAATGATTGAAAAATTCAATTTTACCATTATCTATTATGATGCTACCTTTTGGCCTAATGGTAATATGAATTTTAGTTTTCTCAATGCTGAGCTGTAATCCAAATTGCAATCTGTAGTTTTTGATCTTTCACAGCAAACACTTCAAGTCCTCCTCATTTCTAGCAAGCAAAGTTATGTCATCTGCATAGCACAGGTTGTTCATGAGTCTTCTTGCAATCCTGGCACTCTTCATGAAAGTCCAGATTCTTTATTCTTGCATCATGAATCTCATATATTTATTGAAAACGTGGGTGCATAAAACCCACACATGTTCTATGGGATTGTTCCATCAGATTGTGACATAATTTTAAACTTGATATAGTAGCTTGTCAGTCTACTTGACATAGTGTGATGCTAATAAATGTAGGTTTATTATGCTGCCATTAAGTGTGCATGCACATGGGACCCAACTGGGTTGTTTTCCAATGTCTCCTCTTGGAGTTGTACCCAGTTTTATTGCTAGTTTTCATTTGAATCCACTGGGGAATGAGACAGTTCTGCTTTTGTTTCTTGACCAGGAACCTCTTGATCCTATACATCATAGGAAAAGACACAGTTAAGGCAAAACAGGGCTGCATGAAACACTATAGCAGAGGAAAAGAAAGAGCCAGTTCAGCTTCTTCTTGTAGAGATTTACTCAGCATACATATTGGATTAGTATGGAAACCACATCATCTCTTTAGTATATCTTATCTCCTAATTGAACTATCTTATTCTATTACCCAATATAAATCACAGACTCAGGGCTAGGAAAAACAAACAAAAATACCTCACAAAACCGAAATATCCAACAACACTGTTTCTTTAGTGAGAGGCTACTGAAAAGGTGTGTAATAACGTGTGTACCAGAAAAGTAATACATTCGAGGCACTCCCATATACTGCTTCAGAAGATTATAATTCATGACCTTTCTCTAGGAAATTCCTTTATGAGTATTATGAGATTGACAACTGTAAATAAAACCTGTACCAGTTCATAAAAAACATAAAAAGTGGGTAGATAAACAAGGTATCTTAGAATGAATGCTTTATTTCTTCAATTGATTTTATAACAAACTTATTTAGTGACAGAGAAAGTTAGACAAAATTTCTTTTCATGTAGGCAAACCTAAAATACAAATCAACAAAAGGACAACTTTAGAGCTTTGTAGGCAATAAAACAGAGCTCATATTATTCTTTATTTTCAGTTTCTACCTATTTCAGAGACACACAGGAAATAAAAACACTAAGCAGCTGCTAAATTTATAATTAGCCACAGATAGGATTTTTTATTTCTGTTATTGGCTATTTATTACAAAGGATACTAGAGTAGGCAATCCACTTCCACATGGCTCCATGGCTTTGCTGTCAGCATGACTGTTTTAAAATTTTGGGGTTTTCCTCCTGAGGCTCAGTCTTTAGGAAACTTTCTCTCCTTGTCTTATCCTTTAATACTGATGTAATTAACAGGTAGGAGCACTGAGATGGTAAGATACCAGCTTATGACATAATTTTTTTGATATGAAATTAATTACAAAGAAATTTCTCCAAATCAGAGAGTTGTTTGGTTTTTGGCTTACAAAACCCCAAATATTAATATAATGTCACACTGATTGCTAGAAAAACATGCTTTTCTCTGTTATTTTTACCTAGATCTATTTTCTAGGGATGAGTGAGAATGATGGATTTCCATAATTCTGCTTATTGTACACTCTCTCAGTTATAACTATGTACAACGAGATTTAATTTTTGTCATAAACTATACTCTAAATACATTTATATGTCCCAAAATGTTACAATATGTGATCCTTTCTCTAGAGTATGCAAATCACATTCAGAATGAATTTAATTTAAAAAAAATTGACTGAGAGCAAGACAATTGATTGAATCCCCCAGGGTAGAAGCAACTATTAGAATCTTTTAGAATGAACAGACAACCATGATTTCAAAAGCTGATCTATTTTGACCTAAACATTCTCATAAGGTTGGGCCATAACATTGCCTAGCACTGATACTTATTTTGACATAATTGCAATGAATTTATTTTTATTTTCTCTATTATTAATGATTGAAACATCATGATAAAAGAAGAGTAAATTATTTAGAACTGAAAACAAAGGAGTATAATAACTTGTGATAGGGAGGCAATAAGTTTACCACAGAGTTTGTGCTTGTAGCACTGAAATTGTTGCCTAGAAAAAGGCACGCACAGTTATGAAGCTCATATTATTACAAAAAGCTTACTATATTGAGTTTCACAACCACTTTCAACCTCACATTTTCTGATATGGTATGGTATGTTATGAAACTTTTCCTCACTTGATTGTTTAGTTGACATGTGCACAGTCAATGTCAATTTAATGAAGGGCCTCTGAACCCTTCCACCAGCAACATCTACTATCAATTTCCCCAAAGGATTGATATTGAAGTATTTTTGTCCATCAAATTGTATTTAAAAAGTAATAACAGTTTTATTATCTCATGTTTTATTCATCAAAACTGCATATCAAACCTTTTGATACACAAGTTCGTGAGCTGTCAAAATGACGCTGCACAGTGACAAGGCAAAGAGTGACTAATTTAATTCCTTTATTTGTATTTTGATAATCTTGGATTAGTATAGTAGTCACTAATATTGTCACAATATTCTTTGTATTATTTTCCTCCATTTTAAAAACATTTATAAGATGGAAGTTCAGAGAGAGAGAGAAGGAGAAGGAGGAGGAGGAGAAGAAGAAGAAGAAGAAGGAGAAGAAGAAGAAGAAGAAGAAGAAGAAGAAGAAGAAGAAGAAGAAGAAGAAGAAGAAGAAGAAGAAGAAGAAGAAGAGGAGGAGGAGGAAGAGAGAGAGCTGAGTGAAATCCATAAAGGATAGACCTCAAAAGAAAAACACCAAGTTATGACATTTTCCAATGACATTGGAGGAGGAGGAGGAGGAGAGAGCTGAGTGAAATCCATAAAGGATAGACCTCAAAAGAAAAACACCAAGTTATGACATTTTCCAATGACATTTTATTTTATATCTTCCAAACCCCTAAAGATATAGTTCGTTTATCCTGACAGTTTTTACTGTCATTTGACTCAATTACAGTCTGGCAGCTAAAAAAGGTATTGTAAGGCTCAAATCTTACTGGTAAAGTTACTGTCAGGTTATCACTTGCTTTTATGATTGCTTATTCCTTTGGAAATAGTCTACATAGGGTAATGGCTTCAGTCTTGAAGCTTCTTGTGCCCCTTCCAACAATCTTGTAAAACCAGTATCTCAGAACTTCCATCTTACAAATATTTATATCTGTTAATTCCATCAGAGAAAAGCTTCAAAGAACTCTGTAAGCCCTAATCTACAATATGAAATTCTTGATAAATCTACAACCAGGAGAGAATAAAATAGATGAATGGGACTTCCTAAGAATCAAATCCCTATGCACATCAAACAACTTCTCCAAAAGGGTTGAAAGGAAACTCATAGACTGGGAAAAGTATTTGGTAATGACATATCTGATAAGAGACTCATATCTAAAATGTATAGAATACTTTAGTACTTCAACAAGAAAAAGGTAAACAATCAAATCACAAAATGGGCACAGACTATTAAGTAGAAACTTCACTAAAGAAGACATTCAGATGGCAAACAAAGACATGAAGAAATGGTCAAAATTCTAGCTCTCAGAGATGCAAATCAAAGCAACTATGAGGTATCATCTCACCCTAGTAACAATAGTTAAGTTCAACAGAGCAGAAAACAACAAATGCTGGCAAGGTTGTGGAAAGAGTGGAACATTTATTCAATGCTGGTGGGAGTGTAAAATGGTGTAACCACTATGGAAGGCAGTATATCACTTTCTCAAAAAGTTGGAAATAGAAATCCTATTTGGGGAGCTCTGGTGGCCTAGTGGCAAGGAGCTGCAACTACAATCCCAGAGGTGCACGGTTCAAATCCACCAGATGGTCTGCCGGGGAAGGAGGGACAATCTCCTCCTGTACCAGTCAGATCTGATTTGACGGTACACTCACACAAAAATAATAAAATAAAAATAAAAAAATAAAAAAAATAAAAGAAATCCTATTTGACCCAGAAATTCACTAGTAGAATAGACCCTAAAAAAAACCCAGAATTGCCACAAAAACAGAAACGCATACCCATATTTATTGCTGCGTTATTTACAATAGCAAAAAGATGGAAGCAACCCAAGTGCCCATCAATGAATGGATAGAAAAACTACGGTATTCCACACAATGGAATATTTAACAGTATTGAATAAAATGACCTCACAAAATGTTACACAATACGGGTGACTCTGGAGGACATTATGCTGAGTGAAATATCTCAGTCACAAAAGGACAAATATTGTAAAATACCACTGTTATAAAACAGGACTGCCGTGGCAGTTGATGGGAAACTAAGAAAAGAAAAAATTCAATAATAAACACTGCATCGGAACAGATGAAGGAAATAACTGCTTAAAAGGAATATATGATTACACATTATTTGTTTAACAGTCCAAAATAGAGAGATGCACAGCCAAGTGGACTGAGGGAAGGAGGAGGAAGGAAATTATGCTACAGTGAATGAAATTTTTCATTAAAATTAGTAAAAGAATGTTAACTAAAGGGGTCGAGAAGAAAATATGCAACAATAAATTAATGAAAACCTAACTTTCTATAAACTTTCATTAAAATCACAATAATAAAAGAAAATGTCATACTATTTTCATACCAAAAATTATTTTCACTGAATAAGTATTTTAAAAGTTGGAGGTTTGAACCCATTGGGAAATCTCATCCCATGCTGTTTACAGCCTCTGAAAACTGGGCAGGAGATCAGCTATGAGTATATTTCTTTTCTTTTTTTTTTTTTTTGCCTAAGCAATGAACATGTAGACTGTTTTTTAATTATTTGGTTTTCACCTAATACAGTGGTTTGACATATTTTATTGAATAAAATGTCAACATTTTTTGACCCAGGTCCTAACTTTCAAAAGAGGATATCACAATTACGTGACATTTGTTGTTGAGTACCATCGAGCTGGAACTGACCGTTCAGTAGGTTTTCAGCAGCAGTATTTTTTTTAATTTTTATTAATTTCAATAAACATTTACAGAGATTTTGCATTTCCATTATTAATTGTTGCACTTTTCTCCCCACCCCCCCACCCCCCCAGCCCCCAGGTCGCTCTTCACTTTGAAAAATAAAAGAAAAATTGCAGAGTGGAGTGTACTAGGGTTGGGGATGGGGGGTGCGGGGGGGATTGTATACCTATATTCAATCCATGACAATAAGTGAATGAGTGACACTGTGAAAGAAAGGCTTCAAATTGGCCTCCATTAAGGTTACAGGTGGAAATAAAACCTTCATGAATATGTTTTACTCTGTAGCACATGAGCTGCAGGCTGAACTCAAAGCATTTATATTTGGTCTTTGTTCTTTTTTATGTTTACTTTAAGCAGGGTGTTGCAAGACATGGTGGAAGGCTGTATGATTAGGCTGCCAATTTTCTGTGATCACAGATGCAAGATGAAGGCAAAAGGAATGTATAATATATCTGATATATCTCATGACTCTAAATGTTAAGGCATCATTTAGAGTCTTCTTCACGTTCAGCAAGCAAAGTTGTGTCATCTGCATTAACACAGGTTGTTGATATCTCTTCCCCCAGTCCTGATTCCACATTCTTCTTCACCGAGTACAGCTTCTGCAGTGATTTAGTTAGATTGAATAGGTAAGGAGAGAGAATACAGTCTTGTTGCTTACCTTTCCTGATTTTAAACCATGCAGTCTGCCCTTGTTCTGTTTGGACAACACCCTGATCTAGGTGTAGGTTTTGTACAAGCATAACTAAGTCTTCTGGAATTTCCATTATTCTAAATGTTACCCAGAATTTGCAATGATCCACAAAATCAAATGGCTTTGTATGGTTAATAAAATATCAATGGACATAATTCTAGTATTCTCTGCTTTCAGCCAGGACCTGTCTGACATCAGCAATGATATCCCTGGTGCAGCAACTTCTTTTAAACCCAGATTAAACTTCTGGCATTTCTCTCTCAATGTACAGTTCTATCTATTTTTGGATGATTTTTAGCAATTTTTGCTAGTGTCTGATATGAATGATAGTGTTTGTTAACTTCCATATTCTATTGGACCATCTTTCTTTAAAATGAGAAGACACTTGGATCTTTTCCAGTTAGTTCACTAAGTAAATGTCTTCCAAATTTCATAGCATAGACTGGTGAACACATCTAAGTCTGGATCTGTTAGTTACCTGTCAATTGGCATTCTATACATTCCCGGGGTCTTATTTTTTGCCTGTGGCTTCAGAGCAGCCTGAAATTCTTCCTCATTACCATTGGCTCTTGTTCATATGGTACTTCCTGAAAATTTTCCGTGTCTACCAATTATTTTTGATACAGTGACTGCACATTCCTTCCAGCTTCTTTTGAAGCTCTTGGATTCTTCAAGATTTTGCCCATAGCATCTCTCAGTATTACAACTTGAGGCTTGTATTTGTATTATAGTTCTTTTATCTTGAGATATGCTGAACGAATTCTTCCCTTTCTATTGTCCATCTCTGCATATTCTGTTAATATTCTTTGTATGGGGTTCTTAAACTGCCCTTTGGAATTTTCTGTTCAACTTCTTAATATGTGCATTCCTCTGCTTTGGTTTAGCATCTTTATTCTATTGCAATTTTCAGAGTCTCTTCTATCACTCATTTTGACCTTCCTCTTTTATCTTTGAAATAACCTTTTGCTCCCTTCATGGATTATATCTTTGGCATAAACCTCATCTGATCTTTGATCATTAGTGTTAAAATGCCTCAAACCTATTCTAGGAATAATTTTTAAATTCAAATGTGATAGACTCAAAGCTATATTTTAATGTTGTGAACTTGTTTTCAATTTCTTCAGCTTCAATTGGAAGCTGACACACCTATCCCCATTAACCCAGTGATTGAATCAATCCGTTTCATCAAGGGTATTCCTCTCCTCTGCTGTCCCTTCACCCTCCCAAGCATGATGCCCCTCTATGAGGATTTTTCCTTCCTTGCAATATGTCTAAAGTATGTCATAGGAAGCCCCAGAATTCTTGCCTGCAAGTAGCAGTCAGGTTTCACCCTCTCAAGGATGAACCTGTTCATTCTCTTAGCAGTCCACGTGTATTCAATACTCTTCTTCAAACCACAGCTCAAAAGAATCAATTCTTCTTCTATCATTCCTCTTCATTGTCCAGCTATCTGCTGCATAACAAGTGATTGCAAAGACCCTGGCCTGTATCAGGTGCACCTTAGTCTCCAGACTGAGATCGTTGCTCCTCAGTTTCATATGAGTAATCGATGGGCTTTTTCACAGGCAGCACCTGGCCTGGTTTCGACTACTGATACTGGGCTTCTCCAACGATTCTTCCTGAGACCAATCAAACTGATTCCTGTGAGGTTCATCAGGTGAGATCTGTGTTGAAAGTCACCATTTGTGAATTTTTGGTGGTGGTGGTGTTATTTATGATGGCTAAATCATTGAATGTACAGAATCAAATCATTCTGTTCCCAGCCTCATTTCCGTCATGAAGACCATACTTTCTACCATTCATTTCTCATTATTTCCAATTTTTACATTCTAGTCACTCATAATTATTAATGCATTTTGATTACATATTCAGTCAACTTCTGACTACTTAAAATGGCAGAAATCCTCAAAATCCTCTTTTTTTAACTTTAGTTGTTGGTGCATATATTTATATAATTGTCTGTCTATCTATCTATCTATCTATTCTATCTAATCTATCTCCTATCTCCATAGCTTTTCAATCTATATGCTGAATAAATCATTCAAGGAGCTGGGCTTTATGAAGAGGAATGTGGCACCAAGATTGGAGGAAGACTCATTAACAACCTATGCTATGCAGATGATCCAATGCTTGCTGAAACTGAGGCAGACATGAAGCACTTGCTGCAGGTTAATGACCGTAGTATTCAACATGGATTGAAACTCAACATTAAGAAGACAAAGATTCTTATCATTAGGCCAATTTATAGCACCATGATGGATGGAGAAAAGATTGAGGTTGTTAACAGTTACAGCTTGCTTGACTCCACAATTAACTCTCTTGGCACAGCAATTAGGAAATCAAAACACAAGCGACATTTCCAGACAACAGAGAAGCAATAATGTCAGTCTAGTGATTAACATGTGACTGTTCTAGGCCATGGTCTTCACAATTACTTGTTATGCATCAGAGAGCTGAACAATGCCTAAGTATGACAGAAGAAGAATGGATGCCTTTGAGTTATATGTTACTGGAAAACAGTCTTGAACATACCATGGGCCACCAAGAAAACAAATAGGTCCCATTTGGAGAGGGTGAAACCAAAATTCTCTTTGGAGGCTAGGATTTTGAAGTTCCATCTCACATATTTTGGGAATGTAGTCAAGAGGCTTGTTGTTAAGAGAGACGATCCTTGGAGAAGGATATTATGCTCAGGATCGTGGGAGAAAAGCATAGGAGAGGAAGACCCTGGATGAGATGGATTGATACAGTATCTAGGGTAATGGGGGTAGGTGTGTCGGAGTCAGTGAGTCTGGCTTAGGACAGAGTGGGCTTCAGAGCTGTTGTACATAGGGTCACTATGAGTTGCAGACAACTCGACTGCACATAACAACAGATTTTTTACACACACACACACACACACACACACACTCCCTTATTGTCATATATTGTCAAATTGGAATTGACCCATAGCTAACCTTCCAGGAGGATTTCTGAAGCAGTAAATCATATGGAATGAGATTGCCTGTTTTCCTCCTGTGAAGCAGCTGATGGATTCGAGCCGTGTGTCTTCTGGTTGACAGTGCAGCTCCTCAAGACATTATTGGTAATTAAAATTGATTTCCAATCTAGGATTGATTTTTAAAGCCTAGTCTTTTTCACAACTTTGACCTGTGATATATTAGCAGAATTCTGAGCTAATCCCAATTTCAAAGCACTCCATTAAAAGAAGCCAGTAATGGAATTTGCCCACAGGTCACTTTGCTTGCCTTGGGGCTGCTTAGTTTTCAAAAGAGGTGAGATCACTGGGCATGCTCCAAATCCTCCCTGATACTACATACAAACCACGGTTCTCTCTGAATAATTGAAGATTAGACACAAGGAACATCTCCCAATATTGTCTCCTGTCTCTGCTCTTTTATTCTCTCTATTGCTGGATAATAATCTCAGTTGTTAGTGCCAGAGAACAAATATGTCCCAGAAAAAATATTAAAAACATTAGGCCTACTTGAAAAAATAAGTACTCATACAGTCAGGTAATATTCTTTCTGAGAAATATTTGGGGTTATAAGTGTGAATCGTGTCGGTGTTATTGGTTCTGTCACTTTGTTTTATTTTCTATAATTATATTTTATTAATTTTCATAAACATTTACAGAGATTTTGGGCTTCCACTCATTCATTGTTGCACTATTCTCTCTACCCTCCTCCCAGTTTGTTCTTGTCCAAATGCCACAGTGCTTGTCAAAGCCAGTTCTGATTAATCTTCTTTGTCAGTGTATCCTTTGCCATTCCCTATCACTCCTCCCTGAGAGAGACTTCACCCTGAGTCATAAGGAAAAGGGGACGGCGTATTCTCTTAGCTACTTCCTGCTGAAAAGGGACGCTGTAGGTTTCAGGGTGAAGATCTTCTCTCACTACTCTAAAGGGCCCCTTTGGCAGTAGGAAACACATAGACTATTATGGAGATTGATTTTGGAATTCAGATGCACTCTTACTGATTGTGCTTGGCTGTACATGTACATATCCTTCAAGATGTATCTTGGGGGTGTTGCAACCTAGAAGACACAAATTTGACTAACAAGTTATAAGTACATGAGTCCAAAAATTATGGAAAAGTAAAAGAAAAGATTCTTTCATTGTTTTACAAACCCTCCCCCAGGTCCCCTCCACCATGCAGCCCTCGCTCTAGTCTCCTGTGATGACAGAAATACCCAGTTACATCTCTCTTTTAAATGGTTCTGTCACTTTGAGATGCACCAAATGAATGGAAAGAAATTACTCAGAGGGAACAATGAAGGCATGTTGCTTAGGAAATACATAGTAAGGAAGAAAAAAAAATAAAGCAACTAACAAAACGAAACTCACAAGGAGTGTTGAGTGAATGTATTGATAGAGTGTAGCAAGACTTAGGAAAGGCTTTTGGGAGAAATAGCAGGGCCCATTTCCCCAGAACCTGTCCTTGGTGGCATTTTGAGATGAATGCCTAGTGCTTACTCTGCCTTGTTGCCTAGAAGAATTAACTAGACTCTCTCTTTGCTCTCACCCAGAGCGAAACTGGAAAGAAAAAAAGACTTATTTGTCAATAGCCCTGCAAAAGTTACAGTAAGAAATTAAGTGGTGGGAAGAAAAAGCTCTGCTTACCTTAGCAGGCCAGGCTTACACAGATGAGAACGAAATACTTTTACCCTGATAGAAAATACCAGCTTTAGTTGAAGCCATCAGCTCCCACAGAGACAAAGTGTTCTTTGTCAAATAGAGACATGAAGTTGTAAATGATTGTTCTAACAGTCAGATCAGATTGACTGTTTTAGTAAAGGACCTAGACATTTCATTGCCTTAACAGAATAGAATTAATTTCTTATATCACAGTGCAATATGTGTTGGCAGGAGAATTATACTCTGTAAAAGTGATTAGGATTCAACGTTCCTTCTATCTTGGAAGTCAGCAGAACTCCTATTCTGAGGGTTTAGTGGTACATTCTATAAGGTTAGAAAGAATACTTACACCGTTTTCATTAACAATCATGATGAAATGTCTCTCTTCATAATAGATTTTTTTTCCATGTCCTGACTCCCACCTGAAATTCCCCAGGTGCCCCACATTCCTTTTATACCTGGACAGAACTGGGCCACGTGATCACAATTAACTGTAAAAGTGCCTGGGAAATTAAGGTGTTGGGTTTTTGTTTTATTGTTTTTTTTCCCTTATTCGAAGTCAGTATCAAAAGTAGAATGCTGGTCATTACATAACCTCTAGATCTTAATCACTCAATTTTTCTCTAAAAACCTTCATTTCTGTTCTTATTATTTTTTTCATTTTATGCCCTACCCTGTCTAATTTAGGTCTCAGTGAGTTTCTTTGCTTTCTTAACAAAAATGGCATTTTTCAGTGGTTATGAAGATTCAGCCTCTGTAATCTCTCCATCCACTACCATACATTCTTTCACCATCCCCACAAGATCAGAGACTATTCTTTGGCATCCTTTTTATTTTTCTTGCTACAGTAAGGATCATAGCAGTAAATTCTATGTGCACGTCCAATATGGCTGACCTGTGGGTACTCGAGCTTCTCCAGCAGCATGCTGGAGAATTAAAGTGGCATGTATCAGTGAAAGATAGAGGATGGAAAAAAATAATCATAAATTTCTTAGGGAAGCTCTGGTGGCCTAGTGGCAAGAAGCTTCACTGCAATTCCAGAGATACGTGGTTTGAATCCACCAGATCCTCTGCTGGAGAAGGAAGGGCCATCTCCTCCTGTACCAGTCAGATCCAATTTGACGTTACACACTCACAGAAAATAATGAAAAAATAAAATTAAAAAACATTTTTTTTGTTTTCTCCTTCCACAGACTGTCTAGAGAAAGCAATATCTTCACATAACTTTGATGGAGATCAAGCAATCATCTGTGCCTTTTAAAACTGTAATTATTGTGTTCCATAGAGTTGAAACCAAACCATAGCTGAACCTCTGATAGATTTTTTTCAGAGGCAGTAAATTATACTGGAGGAGCCTGCCCACCCTTTTCCCATGGAGCAGCTGGTGACCTCGAATGTCATGACTTCGGGATTATAGTGCAATTTTTTGCTACTAGTCAACCATAAGTGGCTTGGAAACAACACACCACCTTGTATTTCCTTGTCTTTCTTTCTTGCTTTCTTTCTTTCTTTCTTTCTTTCTTTCTTTCTTTCTTTCTTTCTTTCTCTCTCTCTCTTTCTTTCTCTCTCTCTTTCTTTCTTCCTTCCTTTCCTTCTTTCTTTCCTCACTCATTTTGCTATCCTGATATTCTGCCTCCCTGTTAGTTAATTGTTGACAAATGTGTTTGCCCCTAGGCTCTGTTTTCTAGGGAACCTAGATTAAAAATTCTAAAAAAATTAAACTCACCTACTCATACCTGAACTACGATAGACTGAGTTTTTAGCAAATGGTTGCTTTCATGACAAAATCCAAGGTTTTCAGATAAAGCTCAATTTCATGAGGCTTATAAGTAATTTTTTTATAGAACAACAATCTATGAAGTAAAGGGATATGTTATCTACCTTGTGTTCCTTTATTTACCAAGTATAGAATAAGATGACTACAACGAAACTCTCCTGTGAGAAATGGAAGATTGAAAAATAATAATTATTGAACCATACTAGACTCAAGATCTAGCTGAACAGATACCTAAAAGTGTGTTCTTATGGTGGAAGCCAGTATTCCAAGGCTAAGCCTCGTTCCTACTCTCCATGGGGTGTTCTTTTGCTTAGTTCCCTTTATCCTTCTTTCCCTTTAACATTTTCTATTTATAATGGAAATCTCTATTTGGTGTCTATTCCATCACTGTCATTTTTATTATGTACCACTGAGTTGCTTGTGACTCACAGATGTTCAATAGCCCTGAAACCAGCTCTATCCTGTGCTACCTTATTGTCTCTGACACACCTACCGCCATTACCCCAGTTACTGAATCAATTCATCTGATTGATGGTCTTCCTTTCCTGCGCTGACCCTCCTACCCTCTCAAGCATGACATCCTCTTCAAGTACTGGTTCCTCCTTGTGACATGTCCAAACTATGTCAGACAAAGCTTCAGAATCCTTGCCTCCAAGAAGCAGCCTTTAGGACAGACTTGTTTGTTCTGTCAGTCTATGGTATATTAAAAACTTTTCTCCATCACTACAGCTCAAAGGGATCAATTCTCCTTCTATTATCCCTAGTGGTTGTCCAGCTGTCTGATGCATAGCAAGATATTGCAAAGACTATGGTCTGGATCAGGTGCACCTAAGTCTCCAGACTGACATTGTTGTTCTTCAGTACTTTGGAGAGGTCCCTGACAGCTGACTTTCCAATGCAATTTGCCTTTTGATTTTTCTGGCTGCTGGTACCAAGAATGTTGATTGTGGAGCCAAGCAAACTAAAGTTGTTAACAATCCCAGTCTCTCCATGATCTATCATGATGCTGTCAATTAGCCCAGTGGTGAGAATCTTTGTTTTCTTGATAATGAGCTTCAATCCATATTGACGGCTGCACTCCTTGACCTTCTGTAGCAAGTGCTTCAGGTCCTCGTCAGTTTCAGCAAGCAGGGTTATGTCATCTGCAAGATACAGAATGTGGATGAAACTTTCTGCAATCCTGATGCTACACTTCTCCTCATAGAGCCCAGACTCCTGGATGATCTGTTATCCATATAATTGAAAAGGTATGGAGATAGGACACATCACTGGCATATACCCTTCCTGCTTTTGCACCATGCAGTATTTTCTTGATTTGTTCTGATGAATGCCTCCTGGTCTAAATATAGGTTTCGCGTAGGCACAGTCAAATGTTCTGAGATTCTCATTCTTCTCTGTTAGCCACAGTTTGTTGTAATCTACACAGTCAAATACCTTTGCATAGTCAATGAAACACAGACAGTTCTCTGGTACTTCCTGCTTTCAGCCAAGATACATTTACATTAATTACAATATGCCTGGTACCACGTTTCTAAAACCAGACTTCACATCTGGCATAATACATAACATTTCTGTTGATGTGCTATTTCAGTTGTTTTTGGATAATTTTCAGCAGAATCTTGCTTACATGTGAGACACTAGAAACGAATAGCTTGAGTATAGATTTTGTAGCTCCTAAAAGAGAAGAATTTTGATCCAGAACGGAATATGTCAACAATTTCAACCTTATTTGAGTTAGATTATGAAAATATAATATTTTAATCTTGGAGCTGATTTGTCATTTTTTTGGGTACAATGGGAGCTGATTTGTCATTTTTTGGGGTACAATGGGTGAACATATTTTGCATGTGATAAAGGCATGAGTTTTGGGGAACCAAACGGAAGAGTCCTATTGATTTTATTGTGACCTCCAAAAATATATTGTAAATCCTAACTCTGCCTATGATTTAATTCCCTTTGAGAATGGGTTGATTTTTATGTTAATGTAACAGATTAGTATAGGGTTATTTAGTCAATTTCTTGCAAAGTATAATTTGATCAGAATAGACAAGTAGAGATAAATGAATACAGATGCCAAGTCACATGACAATTTCCGAGTTGATACCCAGAAGAGATAATGAATTTGCTCCAGAGCAATCAAAGACAGAAAGCCTCCATATAAAACTAGAATTTGAATTTGGACTTGTAATTGTGGCTGCTGTGAAGCTGAAAACTGTGACACTGATGTGTCAAATGCCATAATGGTTGCCCATGGCGAACAGTTTTTGGTGGAGCTCCCTGATTAAAACAAGCTTGGAAGCTGGAGTGACATCTACTTTTGTAATAACTTGCTTCTGGAAACCCTATGAACCTGGAGAAAGGATGAAAATCATGTAAGAGTTGAGGACTATTCAGAAGGTAGAGACCTTATGAGTCCTCTATGACTTGATGACACTTAACAACAACAATAAGTATCCTAAACAGTGAGTCAAGGGAGTTCTGGTGGCTTAGTAGTAAGGAGTTCTATTGCCAATAGATTAGTACCATGAGCTGCTCTGTGGGATAAACATGGGAAATTTCCACCCATGCTATTTCTTGTCTCTGAAAACTTTGTGGTGGGTCAGTTATGAGTCAGCTCCAACTCAATGGTACTTAACAACAATAAACTGTGAGTCATAATTTCATCCTACTTGGATCCACAATCAACACCTTTGGTACCAGCAACCAAGTAATTACAAGATATATTAAACTGGGAAAGCTTTCTATTAATGACCTCTCCAAAATATTGAACAGTAATAATGTCAGTTTAAGTTTAAAGATTAAGGTGTGCCTGATTCAGGCCATGATCTGTCCAATCACTTGCTATGCATTTGAGAAGAGGACAAGGAATAAAGATGACCAGAGAACAAGAAGAATCAATGCCTTTGACTTGTGGTGTTGAAGAAGAGTTGTAAATAGTTCATGGACTACAAAAAGAAGGAACATATACCCCTTTTTAAAAAGTGCAGAAGAAAGTGCAGTAAGAGTACTGCTTGGAGGCAAGGATGACAAAGCTTCCTCTCACATATTCAGGGCATGTTGTTAGGAGGAAATAGTCCTTAGAAAAGAACTTCATGGTTGGAAAGGTGGAAGATCTTTAAAGGAGAGGAAGACCCACAAGATGGATTGATACAGTGACTTCAGCAATAGTCTCAAACACATCAGAGATGATAAGAATAATACAGGGTCTGTTGTTCATCAGGTCACTATGAGTAGTGCTGGATTCAAAGGCACCTAAAATTAACAACAAACTGTGAGTAAATATGTCCCTTTTCTATGAAGTCAACCACTAATGATATTTCTATTATAGTATCAATAGACAACTAAAGTGTTGCCGTTGCCACTGAGTTGGAATTGATTCATAGCTGACCCTTAAACAGATTTTTAGAGGCTGTAAGTCACATAGGAGGAGGTTACTGATCTTTCACATCAGCCTGATGGAATCAAACTGCATGCATTTGGTTTAGAAGCGTGGTTTCTTATCACTAGAGTGCCAGACAAAAGCAGGTAACTAATACAAGCTAGTACAATTATAAGAGTAAATCCACCCCCAGTTTGGGTTCATGCTTTCTTTTGTAATGAAGGCCTTTCAAAATTTAGTAGCATCTGATACGTTTGGCACCTGTTGGTTCTATGTAAAGAAAATTATACTGGTCTTAAGTTCATTGGATTTCCAAAACAAAATATTACAAAGTATGATGCCTTTGGGCTCCTGGTTTGGCTGGCTCCTCCCAGGGTCTCGGGAAGCTCTTCTTGCCAGAAAGAAGGAGCATGGTGGTGTGAGAGCAGAAATCGTGGCAAGCTTTTAGAGTCGACTGCTTTTCCGGGAATGTGTTTGACGTGCAGGTTTGCTCTGTCCCCAGAGTGAGGTTAGCCAGCCTGGGCTTGGGTTTGAACCAGGAGGTGGCATTAAGCCCAAAGGCAACTGGGAAGGAAGCAGCCATGTTGCTCCTGGTTTGGCTGACTCCTCCCAGGGTCTTGGGAATTTCAGAGGTAACTCGTGGTTGCTGTGATGCTGAAGACTGTGACAGTGATGTGCCAATCGTGGTAATGGGCACCCATGGTGGACAGTGTTGGCTGGAGCTTCCTGACTATATCAAGCCTGAAAGCAGGAGTGGCATCCACTTCCGAAACGGCTTGCCTCCAGAAACTCTATGTACGAACAGTGCTCAGGCTGTTCCTTCATAGGGTCGCTATGAGTCATCTATGACTCGACGGCATCAAACAACAACATGATGTCTTTGAGCTGTGGTGCTGGAGAAGAGTATTCAATGTAACATGGACTGCCAAGAAAACAAACAGATTCATCCTAGAAAGGGTTAAACCAGGATACTCTTTGGAGTCAAGGATTCTGGGGCTTCGTCTGACATACTTTGGACATGTTATAAGGAGAGACCGGTCCTTGGAGAGGGACATCATGCTTGGGAGGGTGGAGGGACAGTGAAGAAGGGGAAGACCCTCTATGAGGTGGATTGATTCAGTGACTGGGGTAATCGGGATGGGTGTGTCAGAGGCAATACGATCGACACAGGATAAAGCAGCGTTTAGGGCTGTTGTACATAGGGTCGCTATGATTCGCAAACGACTCGACGGCACATAACAACAACATGTGACTATAAAGGGTAAACACGTACTGTCTCATACTTTTTCAAGATAATAATCCAAGATCAAGTGATAGGGTATGCCAATTTCTTCTTAGAGTTTTAAAGGAACTCTTCTTTGCCTCTTTCCAAGTTTCTGGTGACTCTTCAACATCCTTGGTGTTCCTGAGTTTTTTATAGATGCATCTGTTTCTATTTTCATTTGATCTTTTTCTGATATATGTATCTCTCTGTCCTTTCCTTTTATAAAGCATCATACAGAAGGAATTATATTAGGGACCATTGTACTCTGATATGACCTCATGCAACTTAACCCATAATAAAAGAAAGTTCCCATCTCCAAACAAGGTACAGAGGATAAAAGTTCCTCTTATCTTTCTGATAAATACAATTTAATTTATATCAACATTCATAAAGATACTTCTAGAAAGTATTATTACTTTAATTTTTAACCTTCTTCTACTCATTATAATATTATCTTTGGATTACTTGAAACAATTGGTGTAGGTAGGAAGATAATTCTTTAACCAACATGTGTGGGTGAATTTCATGACTTCTTATTTCTCCAAGTTAAATTTAGTATTATCTTTTATTATAGTTTTAGAAGTAGAAATAGGTTTTACAAATAAACCAAAATTTGTAGCATTTATTTTATTCTTTTTATTCTAATTTAAAAACTGGCAAGTCTTGCCTCTACTTCTTTCTCTTTGTCTTACTTCCTTGTGACAAATCTGGTGGGCTAGTTTGTAAGGAATTGCATTGCCAGCCCAACACAGGCAGTTACAATTCACAAGTTCCTTTGAGGGAGAAAGATGGACAAGTACCTTCTGAGTGATTTGCAGCCTCTGAAATTTCAGTGGAGGTTTAGCTACGCATTGATTCTCATTTGATAACACTTACCAATGTACTTACTTTCTCTATTTTGTCTAAACTGAGTAACCAAAACAACTTGCTAATACTTAGTTTCTCTTTCTATTTCAATAGAAGTACAGCTTGAACAGAACTACTCCACAGACTTTCCAAGCTGGTAACCATTTGTGCAAAAAGATTGTCACATTTTTTCTCTGGCATAGCAGTTAGTGGGTGGTGTGAACTATCAGTGATTTTATTAGCAACCAAGCACTTTCCTCACTGCATCACCAACTTCCTAAAATAGGTGCTACATTAATTTTCAAAAAGTTACTTTTGCTTGAAGCGGATTTTGTTTTCTTCTGACTTCTAGGATCAGTTGCTTCACCACCTGTAACTTCACTACTAAGCTGTTGTGTTTTTTTTTTTTAATCCTGTGCCATTGAGTCAGAAGCAACTCATAGTTGACCTTCTAGAGAATTTTTCAGAGTTTTTACATTGCAAAGGAGATTTCTCATCTTTCTTCCTCCGAGAAGCCGGTGTATCCAAACTGCCTACCTTTGGGTTGATAGATTATTAATATAGTGCCAGATGTTTTCATTATGCTACACCTCATTTCAAAGTCATAATTTCCATATTAGTTGTGTAGAGTACAGGAGAAAAAGACCTTGGATGAGATGAACTGATACAGTAACTAGGGCAATGGGGGTAGGGAACAGTGAGATTGGCTCAGGACAAGGAAGGCTTCAGAGCTGCTATCCATAGGGTCTCTATGAATCACAGGTGACACTATGGCACATAACAACAAAAACAACATGAAATGTGAAGATACATGAACTGTCAGAGGGCTTGCACAGTTTCCTTTCTTGGACTTTTTGAAACAATCAAGAAACTGCTCCATGTAGCCATTAGCTATACTCTATCCTGTAGCTTTACTCTCTCGTCTGTGTTCTTAAAGTCTTCTCCACTCTACGGTGGAAAAATTAGAGGTATTTGGGGGTCTTGCCTGCAAAGCATGCATCAATTTATCAATAGTTAATTGTCCAGACTCTTTTATGGATCTATAGATTACATATGTTAAAGAAGTATGCAAAATTTATAATCTCTGTGCATAGACTAGGATACACTCAGAGACATTCTACCATTCTTTGGCAAGGTTTTGATCTATTGTTCATAGGGTCATTATGATTCACAATTCAATGACAACTAACAACAATTTCATTAGTGCCTACCACATATGCTCAATCTAGCTTTTGCAAATGCATTTCTGTTTAACTGTGACCTTTATTTTGTGGAACATTATCAAGGATATTTATTATAACAGTAATTTCTCACAATTACTAGAACACACTATGGGATTATATTTATAAGTAAGCTTACTGATGGTCTTAATCTGGAGGCAGTAGTGCTGTTAACTCAAATATTGCTCCTCTTTTGTGGTTTGAATACACTAGTGCTGCTTTGGTTCCTTGGAAGAAAGGTAGGCAATCTTCTCCTGTGCAGTTTACAGATAGTAGAAACCCAAAGGAGAGTTAGCTATGGGTCAGTTCCAACTTGATGGAACTCTATCAGTTATTTCTGATTATTTATTTACATTAGATAATTTAGCATCAACAATATATTTCCAGCCTACATAACATTTTAAAATTTAAAGCAAGATTAGGAAGAGGAATATTGATAATTTTAGGCCATTGTGAAACAATATAAGGAATAAAACTAATAGGAAATGTAAATGTTTAAAATTGGATAGACACATATGGGACTGACTGATTCTTAAGAACTCCCTTCTCAATATCTCTTGTTCATGGATAGGAAGACTCAATATTGTGAAAATGGCAATACTACCAAA
>NW_006399925.1:2592926-2607934 GCF_000299155.1 Elephantulus edwardii
AATAAAAAAAAGAACTCCCTTCTCATAAACTGGGCTGTTATGGAATGTGGCTTAATAATACATACAATAAGTGGCTAACATTTACTTGACTTGATCTTTCATTGATTTTGAAAATAGCTCTGAGTAGTAAGTTCAACTGCTTTCTCAGCCTTAAAGATGAAATTGAATTGCAATGAAGTTGAATGGTTTGCCCAAATTTTTCTATGCTGTTAAAGAGAAAGCAGAAATTTTAATATCTCAAAGAATTCGGCTTATGGTCACCCTACACATAATTTTCTGAGACTTATAACTTATATTGCAAAGAAATGGAATTCTTAGTGATTTTATTTTCTGTTATATAATGTGGAAAAGTTCACTTATATTAATGGCTCTATTCAAATTTATGATGTAGAAGCCTTTGCACCTCCATTATGGGTTCGAATTTTCAGTAGGACTTTAACATACACACAGTACTTGCCATTTTCTGAGCACATTACACGACCTCATCATCCGAGATTAAATATTGATTGGTTTTTTAATAATGTCTGGATTATTTCACTTAAAAATTTGTTTATCAAACTGTCTTGCCTTATTCCTATATACAAGGATTTTAACCCTATATACAACATATGTTCAACTAGGAGAATCACTTTTCCTTAATCTTGGCTTCTTTATCAGCAACATGAGTATTGTTAGACAAATTTTCATTTCATTCTAGCACTAAGGGTTTTTTTAACATACAGGGAATAGCAGATGTTTTCTTCCCCTGATGAACTCTTTCTACAATTGTTTTCCTTTTAAAAGGCATGGAAAAATAACTCTTTCTGCATCTAACCCAAGTAAAGTGCTTGAATATTTGTGATTCTACTTTGTCCTCTTTCTCACTTTCCTTCTCTTTCTTTTTTAAAATTTTATTAATTTTAATGAACATTTACAGAGATTTTGGGTTTCCATTCATTCATTGTAGCACTATATTCTCTACCCTCCCCCCCCAGTTCATTTCTCTTTTTTTCCCCCTTGAAAGTCTGTTTTAATTCTGACTTTCCTTTCTTTCTTCTGTTGCTGTTAGATGTGACTGAATCGATTACAACTGAAAGTAACTCCTTCTTATCAAAAGAAACCACCCCACTTCTTGCCTTCTCATCAGAACCAACTTATAGCTGCTGCTCCAGTGGGGTTTAGAAGGTTGTAAATTGCAAGAAAGACATTTCCTATCTTTCTCTAGAGGAATCAGTGGTGGATTTGAACCTTCAGAGTTATTACCTTTGGATTAGCAATACAGCACTTCACAGACTATGCCAAAGAGTCCTCACCCTTTCTTCAAGAGTCTGTAAATAATAATCCTCAGATTTTATCTTGGTAACAGCGTTATAACACTATCAATACTGGATTTTTCTGCGACAAATATCCTCTCTTCGTAATTTGGATGTTGTTGTTGTTATGTGCTCTTAAGTTGCCAGGGACTCATAGTGACATTAGGTACTACAGCTGTCTCACTGACTCTGACACACTTACTTCCATTGCCCCAGTTACTGTGTCAATCCATCTTATCCAGGGTCTTTCTTTCATACACTAGCCCTCCATGCCTGCAAGCATGATGTCCTTCCCCAAGGACTAGTCCATCCTGATCATGTGCCCAATGTGTGTGAGACAGAGCTTCAAAATCCTATCCTCCAAGGAGAAACTTAGTTTCACCCTATCCAAGACAGATGTATATGTAATTTGGATATGTATATTAAAATAAATTCATATTTTCCTATGAGGGGGAAAAATCCAAATAAATAAAATACTAAGCCATTAGCAACTCTGGAGAAAGCACAAGGTGATGATAGAAGATGAATAAGTCTCTTCCTAATTTCTCTAGTTTTATATTGTCTTTTATGCTGACAGCTATGTAGTTGTTATGTGCCATTGAGTTACCCGCAACTCAGTTACCTAATGTAAAATATCTCTGAACCCTTCCCTATCCTGAGCCTATCTCACTGCTTTTTACACATCTACCCCAATTATTCTGTTTACCGTGTCAATCCATCTCACCGAATATCTTCCTTCCTGTGTCATCCCTCCAGTCTTCTAAGCATGATGTCCTATCCAAAGACTGATTCTTTCTGATTCTTTCTGACCACATACCTAAATATGTGAGACGGAGTTTCAAAATCCATGCTCCCAAGGAGAAACTTGATTTCACCCTCTCCAAGACAGAACTGATTCTCTTGGCAGTCTATAATTGTTCATTGTTCTTCTCTAGCACTACAACTCAAAGGTATCAATTCTTCTTCTGTCATTCTTAGTCATTGTCTAGCTCTCTGATATATAGCAAAGTCCATGGCCTGTATCAGGTGTACCTTAGTCTCGAGACTAATATACTTGCTCTTTAGCATTTTGGAGAGGTCCCTGACAGCTGAGTGCTGGTGCCAAGAGTGTTGATGGTGGAGTTGAACAAGCTGATATTATTAACAACCTCAATTTCTTTTCCACTACCATGCTGCTGCCAATTAGCCCAGTGGTAAAAATCTTTGTCTTCTTGACATTGACCTTCAATATATATTGAAGACGATAGTCTTTTACCTTCTATAGCAAATGCTTTAGGTTGTCTTGTTTCACCACAAAGATTTTGTCAACTACATAATGTACGTTGTTGATGAGTTTATCTCCAATCTTGATGCCACATTCTTCCTCACGAAGTCTAGCCTCCTGAATTATCTGTTCCACAGATTAAATAGGTATGAAGAGAGAAAGGATCCCTGACACACTCCTTACCTGATTTTGAACCATGTAGTGCTTCCTTTCTCTGTTTTGATGACTACTTCCTGGCCCAAGTATAGGTTTTGCATGAGCACAATCAAGTGTTCTGGGACTCTCATTCTCCTCAAGCTTAACCATAATTTGTTGTGATCCACACAAATGCTTTTGTATAGTCAATGAAACTCAGACATTCCTCTGGCACTCTTTACTTTCAGCCAAGATCTATCTGATGTTGACAATGTTATTCCTAGTGCACCAGCCTCTTCTATGCTCAGCTTATATTTCTGGTATTTTTTAGTCCATGAGCTGCTCCAGTAGTTTTTGGATAATCTTGAGAAAGATTTTGCTTGCATGTGATATTAGTGATACTGTTTGATAATTCCATGCTGATAGCTACGTTGTTGTTATTATGTGCCATCAAGTTGCCTGCGACTCATAGCAACCCTATGTACAACAATCCTAAACTCTGCTCTGTCCTGTGCCAATCTCACTGTATCCTATACACCTACCCCCATTACATCAATCACTGAATCAATTCATCTCATAGAGTCTTCCTCTCCTGTGCTGTTCCTTCACCTCCCAAGCATGACATCCCTCTTCAAGGACTGGTCTCTCCTTGCAACACATCCAAAGTATGTCAGACAAAACTTAAGAATCCTTGCCTCGAAGGAGCATCCTGGTTCAACCCTCTCTAGGATGAATCTGGTACATAGTATGTTCAATATTCTTCTCCAGCACCGCAGCTCAAAGTCATCATTTCTCCCTCTATCTTCGCTACTCATTGTGCAGCTCTCTGATGCATAGCAAGTGATTGCAAAGACCATGCCTTGTATCAGGTGCACCTTAGTCTCCAGAGTGACACCATTGATCTTCAATACTTTGGCAGCAGACTTTGCCCATACAATTTGTGTTTTAGTTTTCTGGCTGCTGATGCCAAGAGTGTTGATTGTAGAGCCAAGCAAATTAAGGCAGTTAACAAACTCAGTCTCTTAACCATCTGTCATGATGCTGCCAATTGACCTAGCGGTGAGGAACTTTGCTGATATGTTTACTGTTGTTGTTATATGCGATCAAGTTGCTTGCAACTCATAGTGACCTCATGTACAAGAGCTCTAAACCCTGCTCTATCCTGTGCCAACCTTACCATCTCCGACACACTTAATCCCACCATCCCAATCACAAAATCAATCCTTTTCAACAAGGGTCTTCCTCTCCTGCGTCTTCTCTCCACTTGCCCAAGCATGATGTCCCTCTCCAAGGACCAGTCCCCTCCTTGCAACATGCCCACAGTATGTCAGACAAAGCTTCAGAATCCTTGACTCCAAGGAGCATTCTGGCTTCACCCTGTCCAGGACAAATTATGTATGTGGAACCACCTTGGTAAGTTATAGAAATGTTAATAATCATTCCTCTAATCTATGGTAAATGAATTCATCAAGGTCGTGGAAATAATTAGTGTCAGAGGCAAGAGGCATATCTTCTAAGCTTCAAGAAAGAGTTCTTCCCATTACTTTTTACCATTACTCTGTTCTCAGATGATATCATTTAACATTTCCTTTGATCATATTCCTCTGTATTATACATATACAATATGTGCATGTTATATAGGAATGTAGTTTTTATGTTCTGTAGAGTTAAGTACAATTCATAATGACACTATGAGCAACATATCTGAACTTTGTCCTATTGTACACAATTCTTATCAACCTGACACACTTTAGCCCATTGAATCAACCCATCTCTCTGAAGGTCTTACTCTCTTTCCTTGACCCTCCACCTTTCCAGAAATGCTATCTCTTTCCCAAAGAAAGTGAGACAAAGCTTCACCATTTCTGCCTCCAATGAGAATTCTCACTTTCTCTAAGATGTATCTGTTTGTTCTTTTGGCAGTCCATGAAATTCAGCACTCTTCTTCAACACTACAATTCAAAGGCATCTATTATTCTTCTATCATATTTATTCATTGTTCAGCTCTCAAATACTCAAGAAATAACTGGGAAAACCATGGCTCAAATTAGACATGCCTTAGTCTTTAAACTGACACCATTACTCTTAAGGACTTTAAAGATGTCCTTTACAGCAGACTTTGCCAGTGCTATACATCTCCTAGTCTCCTGACTCCTGGTAGCAAAAGTGTTGATTATGGATGCAAGCAATATGAAATCATTGGCAATTTCAATATTCTCTCCATCTATCATGGTTTTTCCCATTGCCCAGTGATGAGGCTTCTGTTTTATATGATGAATGAAAAGTAGTGGGAGACTATGACCTTAATGATGGAAATGAGATTAAACATCACATAATAGAATTTCATGTAATGGATAATTTACTCATTACATTTTTTAAAGAAAACATAACTGGCAACTATACATATGAACTTCATTTGATGGGTTGCACAGATATTAGGTTGACTACATCTGTGGAAAGAGTTAATAGAAAAGCTCAAAATTAACAATTAAAGGAAGGGCAGAAGGTGACAAATCCACTAGAAGCAAACTATGACCTTGAGACTATCCCACTTGACTTTAGAAATCATCTAAAGAATTTATGTGATGCATTGAACACTAATGACCATAGACCAGACTAACTGTGGAATGACATTAAGAAGAAAGCAAAAGGTCATTACAAAATTAAGAAAGAAAAGAGACAAAAATAAATGTCAGAAGAGACTCTGAAACTTGCACTGGAAGAAAAAGAAGCCAAAACAAGGCTTCTTCTTTAGCTCTTTAGAGAGATCCTTGACAGCAGTTTTCTGGTGCAACTTAACTTGTCTTTTGATTTCTTAACTACTGCCACCATAGGTGTTGATCGCAAATTCAAGTAAAGTGAAAAGATTGGCAAATAATGTATATTCTCCATACTTTATGGTGCTGCCTACTGGTCTAGTGTTGAGAATTTTTATTCTTTTGAAAGTGATATCTAATCCATATTGAAAAATTTTTATGATCAAATAGTCTTTTATCTTCTTCAGTAAGTACTTCAAGGCTTCATCAATTTTTGGAAGCAAAATTGTACCATCTGCATATCACAGGCTGGTGATGAGTCTTCTTCCAAGCATAATTTGACATTCTTCTTCATATAGTTCTCATTCTCAAATTATTTATTCATCATACAAATTATATAGATGTTTATAAAGGATACAACCCTAAAGCACACATTTCCTGATTTGAAACCATACAGCAGTACTTTGCTTGCTTGAATAATTGTTTCTTGGTCTTTGTACAATTTTCACATGAGCAAATGAGATTGCTGAGATTCACATTCTTTTTAATGTTAGGTATGATTTGATATTGTCCATTTAGTCAAGAGTCTTTGAGTGGTTAATTAAACACAAAATTTTTTCTAGCGGTGCTTTTTTGATCCTTGCACCAAGACCTCTTCTGAATCCAAGTTGAATTTCTGGAAGTTCTCTATTAATGTACTGATCCAGGAATTTTGGACTACTCTTCAGTACAGTTTTACTTGTATGTGATGTTGTTAAACAATTTCACTACTCTGTTGGATCTCCTTTTATTAAAATGGAAGTATATATGGTTCTCTTCTAGTCTGTTGACCAAAAGTCAGAGATTATCACGCACATCCATGCCTGCATTTGTTTTGTGAAACACTCCAATTGCTGTTTTATTTATTCCTGGGTTCATATTTTCTCCAATTCTTTCAGTTCATCTTCATATTCTTCTTTCAATACCATTTAATAATATTCTATTTTCTGAAATGTCCATGGTTGACCAATTCTTTTTGTTATGATTACTATGTATTTTTTTAATATTTTCTTTCGATGCTTCCTTCATTATTCAGTATTTTGGCCATTTAAGTTTCAATATTGAGTTGCAGTACTGAAGCTTTAAATTGTTCTTCAGGTATTTGACCATGAAAAATACCAAGCATGTTCTTCCCTTTTAGTTTTATAATTGCAGCTTTTTGAATGTTCCACTCTGATATTTTGATTTGTCCTCTTGGGCTGCACTCAGAAAATCTTCTATCCACCTCTCTTATTTCAGTTGTTTCTATACTTTTAAAATTTTGAAGTTAATTATAAGTTTACTGTCACAATTTCTAATTCCATGTTCTAGTATATGCCAGATTTTCTATTTTGAATTACCTAGTTTGAGTTCTGATGGTTAGAGGCAAGAAGCTGTCCTGCAATCCTGACGGCATGGGTTTCAAGGCCCCCAGCTGCTCTGAGGGAGCAAACTGGGCAATCTCCTCTTCTGGGATTATCTGCCTCTGGAAATCTACTGGAGGGTCAACTATGGGTGGGTTCTGACTCCACAGTACACAACAAGTGTGAGTTATGTGTCTATAATTTGCAGTTGAAAGATTGATGACTATTATCACATTTAATATAATCCAGTATTTTGATTCATTATTAAATCGTTGTTAGGTACTATGGAGTAAACTATGACTTCTAGAGATCCCATAAACAACATATCTGAGACTTGTCATATTCTACACCATCCACAGGATAATAGATATGCTTGAGCCCATTGTTACACTTATTGTGCCAGTCCATCTTCTTAAAGGATCTTCTTCTTTTTTACTGACCTTCTACCTTTCCCAACATGATGTCTTTTTCCAACAACCTCTTCTGGCACCATTCCCAAAGTATGTGAGACAAAGAAACCAACATTAGAGGTATTTATTTCAACTCTTACCACTGTTCATCTCATGGGAAATAGATCTCTTCCCTTGGTGTCAAAATATTTGAAATCCATTAAATTTGTTAGTGAAAAAGCATAATTGTCACAGAATGTTGGACTGTAGTAACTGTCTAACTCTGCTTTGAAGAATTATAACTTCTTTATGGTAAATTTACTCTAAGAAATGTTATTGCCATATGCTGTTAAATTGGAATTAACTTGTAGTTAACTTGCCTGTTGGAGTACTGAAGAGAAATGGTGTCTTTCTGGAGACTAAGGTGCGCCTGATACAGGCCATGGTCTTTGCAATCACTTGTTATGCGTCAGAGATTTGGACAATGACTAAGGAGGATAGAAGGAGAATTGATGCCTTTGAGCTGTGATGCTCGAGAAGAGTATTGAGGGTACCATGGAATGTAAGGAAAACAGATTCATCCTGGAAAGGGTCAAACCAGGCGGCTCCTTGGAGGCAAGGATTCCAATGCTCCATCTAATATACTTTGGACATGTTGTAAGGAGGGACTGGTCCTTGGAGAGGGACATCATCCTTGGTAGGTTGGAGGGACAGAGCAGGAGGGGAAGACCCTCTATGAGGTGGATTGATTCAGTGACTGGGGTAATCAGGATGGATGTATCGGAGACGGTGACATTGGCACAGGACAGAGCAGAGTTTAGGACTGTTGTACATAGGGTCGTTATCAGTCGCAAGTGACTCGATGGCACATAACAACAAAACAACAACATAAAGCACACAGGAATAGACCGTCCATCTTTCTCCAGAGGAGCAGCTCACAGTTTTTGGGTTGGAAATACAACTCCTTATCACTAGACCACCAGAGCTCTCTCGTTAACAAACAGAATTATTCAATCACAATACCAACAAAAACATGTTTTCCTTGCTTCCTCAAGTAAAGATGCAAGTTATTTTTTTATATATTTCTGATTAAAGCAATTAATGAATTCATAATATTATATAATAACAATCTCCTATCATTTCCCTGCACTGGGTTCTTCAAACACTTTTACCAACTCAAAATACATCCTATCTTTGATTTGAATATTCAACTAACGCCTGTTTTATTTGATCATTCTGCTTTGTTTTTCATACACTTCTGCAGTCTTATATAGACTAAAAATTACTAATGATAACAATTACAAGAATAATGAGTTCTAAAATGAGAAGAATTTCTCATGTAGATGCAATGTTTGAAACAATCTACATGTTATTTTATATAAATTTCATGAATCTATGGGTAGCTATTTTTCTTACTATTTAGAAGAAGCAACTCAACAGAACTTAGGCAAACTAACAAACATCTTCACAAACTAACTGGTAAGTAACAGAACCAAGAGTTTTCAAACCCAAATATTACTTTCTTTCATGTTCTTACTCTTCATTACTGAGATGGTATAATAGTATTTTAATTGTTTGCTTCTGATGAGATAAAAATCTTTTCCCACTTTTTTATTCCAATTTTTACCTCTTCACAGATGATTGAAAAATGTTAACAGTTATTTTAAATCTGACTCTTAGGCATCACCTTTAGGCTGAACGCACTTATAGTACTCTCACCACTTCAGTGTGTGTGCCTGCGTGAAGGTCAGCAGCAGCTCTCTCAAAGCCTCAATCTAAAACTCTTTCCCCCATTCTTCTTTTAGCCTCTCGTGGACTAACTTTTAAGGTGGAAATTCTACCAAGTGTATCAGTTTCCTGTGTCCTGTAACAAATTACCATAAAATTGTTGATTTAAAATCCAAAATATATTTTCTCCTAGTTCTGGTGACAGACATAATGTGAAACCAAGGTGTTTTCTAGAATTTTGAAATCAAAGTGTTTTATAGAATTGGACTCCTTAGAGACTCTGTGGGAACCTGTCTTGCCTCTTTCAACTTCAGAAAGCTGAATGAATGTATTGGTTATGGCTTTCACTTATTCAGTTTCTACATACGCTTTCTCTGTATGTCCATTGAAAAGCAATGTCTGCCTCTGCCTCATAAGGGTGTGCTGTTGTTGTTAAGTCAACTCCAACCCATAGTGACCCAATAATAACACAATGAAACTCTGCTCAATCCTGTACCATCCTCGTGATCTCTATGTGTTCAAGGCAATTTTGCAGTCACTGTATCAATTCATCTTCTTGAAGATCCTCTTTTTCTCAGATCTTCCATTCCCTCCCCTTTCCCCCAGATTTTGCCTTTTTTCCCTGAGCTGATCTCTTCTGACAACATGCCTGAAGTCTCCCAACCTTGCTCTAAGGAGCACTCTGACTCCACTTCTTCCAAGAAAAATGTCTTCAGTGTTATTCTCCAACACCACAACTCAAAGTAATAAATTCTATGCCTTTCTTATTTACTGTCCAACTATGTAGATGAAACACTTGAAAATACCAAGTGTTGATCCAGGCACACATTTGTCTTTAAAATGATGTCTTTCCTCTCTAGTCCTTTAATGCAGCAGGTTTGCTCCATGCAACACATAATTTAATATCCTGAATGCAACTTCTACGGGTGCTGTTTGCGGAAACAAGTAACATTAAATTAGCCACGTTTAAATTTTCCCTACTTCATTTATCAGTATATTTATATTGGTTCTATTATGAAGATTTTTGTTTTATAGTGAGGTGTAGTATGTACAGAATTATCGAACTTATAGCCCACACAGGATATTTAGCACAGACATATTTTTTTCATGATCATCATTCTTTCAGTGTATAAGGTAATATTCACAGGCTCTAGAGAATAGAATATAAACTTTCATTCTGAAAATTTTACCTAGTTTATATTCTTAAATATATTGGTGTATTATCTTCCTAATTTAGTCATTCTGTTTTTTTCTTTCCCCTCAATAATATCTATTACATAGTTAAAAAGTCATTTCTAGTTCATCTTGAAATACAATATTGTGAGTGGCAGGATAATATCCATACACATACAAGGAAGTCCAGTGAATAACACTACCAATCAAATATATGCACCAACAACCAGAGACAAGAGGAGGAAAAAGAAGATTTCTACCAACTTTTGTAGCCAGAAAATGATCAAACATAAAATCAAGAAGCATTAATAATAATGTGTGACAGGAATGTAATAGTAGGGAACAAAGAAGAAGGATCAGTAGTTGGAAAACATGAGCTTGGTGACAGAATGAAGCTGGAGATAGAGTGATAGATATCTGTACAATCGATGATTGACTAATTGCACATACTTTTTATATGAAACATAAATGCAGGATATACACATGCATTTCATCTGATCTGCATAGGAATTAGATTGATTACATCTGTGGAAAGACTCCCTGGAGAAGCTCAATATCAGCTGTAAAATCTAGGCCAGATGCTGATTGGGGAACAGACCACCAGCTACTTGTATGTAAGTTCAAGCTGAAACTGAAGAAAATGAAATCAAATCCACAAGAATCAAAATTTGATCTTGAGTCTATCTCACTCAAAATCTCAAAACTATCTCAGGAACAGGTTTGAGGCCTTGAACACCGATGTGCGAAGACCAGTTAAGCTGAAGGAGGATATCAAAAATATCATCAAGGAAGAATGTAATAGGTCATTACAAAGACAGAGGAGGAAGAAAAGACCAAGAAAGATGTCAGAAGATACTCTGAATATTACACTAAAATGCTGAGTGAGCTCAATAGAAGACTTCAAAGGGCCATGTGGGAAGACAAAGTATTATAATGAAATGTGCAAAGAGCTGGAGTCAGAAAATCAAAAAGGATGAAATAACTAGGAATTTCTTAAGCTTAAGAAACTGAAGAACAAATTTGAGCCTCAAGGTGCAATACTTAAGGATGCTTTGGGTAGAATATGAAATGATCCAGGAAGTATTAATAGAAGATGGTAGGAGGATACGAGTCACCATACCAAAGGGAATTGGCAGACACAGAAGAATTTCATGAAACAATGTATGAACAAGAGTCTGTGGTGATAAAGGAAAAAGTTCAAGCTGCTCTAAAAGAATTGGCAAAAAAAAAGGCCCCAGGAATTGATGGTATACCAATTGACGTATTTCAACAAACAGATGCTGCCCTGGATGTGCTCACCATGTTGTGCCAAGATATCTGGAGGACAGCCACTCGGCCAACTGACTGGAAGAGATATATATTTGTTAACATTCCAAAGAAAGATGACATGATAGAGCATGGAAATTATCAAACAATATCATTAATATCATATGCAAAGAAGATTCTGCTGAAAATTATAAAAAAAAAAAAAAAAGACTGGAACAGCACATTGACAGAGAACTGCCAGATGTGCAGCCTGGGTTTAGATGGGGCCTTGCTATGAGGGATATTATAGCTAATGTTAGATGGATCTTGTCTGAAAACAGGGAGTACCAGAGAAATATATATCTGTGTTTCATTGACTATGCAAAGGCACTTGACTATGTGGATCACAACAAGCTGTGGCTGACTCTTAGAAGAACAGGAATATCCTGGTACACGTGACAGTGCTTATGTGAAACCTATCTATAATTGGACCAGGAGGCAGTCATCAGAACCGAGCAAGGTAACCCTGTGTAGTTCAAAATCGAGAAGGGTGTATGCCAGTGATGTTTCCTAGCTTTACATATTTTCAAACTATATGCAGAACAGATTATCTGGAAGGCTGGGCTCTGTGAAGAGAAGTATAGCATTAAGATAGGATTGGAAGTAGCCTCTTCAACGACCTATGTTAAACAGATGACACGACCTTGCTTGTCAAAACTGAAGAGGACCTAAAGCACTTGCTGCACAAGTTCAAGGACTGCAGCCTTAAATATAGATTGAAGTTCAACATCAAGAAAACAAATGTTCCCACCACTGGGCTAATGGGAAGCATCATGATAGATAGTGAAGAGATTGAATTTGTTAACAGCTTTAGTTTACTTGGCTCCACAATCAACACTCCTGGTACCAGCAGCAAGGAAATAAAAAGTCAAATTGCTTTGGAAGCCTGCTGTCAGGGACCTCTCCAGAGTACTGAATAACTACAATATCAGTCTGGAGACTAAAGTTTATCTGATTTAGGCCATGGTTTTTGGAATTATTTGCTGTGAGTCAGAAAGCTGAACAATGACTAGGAACAATAAAGGAAAATTTATGTCTTTGAACTGTGGTGCTGGAGTACAGTATTGAATATAATCTGGACTGGTAGGAGAACAAACAGGTTCATTTTGGAAAGAGTGAAACCAGACTGTTCTTTAGAGGCAGGGATTATGAAGCTTTGTCTGACATATTTTGGGCATATGAAAAAAAGGGACCCTTTCTGGAGAAGGAAATAATGCTTGGGAGGGTGGAGGGACAGCACAAGATAGGAAAACCCTCAATGAGATTGATTGACTAAGTGACTGAATATGGGGGTAGGTATGTCAGAGACAATAAATTTGGGTCTGGATAGAGCAAGGTTCAGAGCTGTTGAATATAGGGTCACTATGAGTCACAAGCAACTCAACGGCATATAACAACAAGAACAACAAAGGACACCTGAAAATATAACAACAGCAACTTTTTATTATCATAGACTCCCCCTGCCTTTTCCTTTCTCTAGAGAGTGAGCTCTGGTAGACTAGTGGCAAAAAGCTGTGCTGCAATCCTGAAAGCAGTTGGAGGCCACCAGCTGCTCTGTGGGAGAAGGATGGGCAATCTCCTCCCATGTGATTTATTGCCCCTGAAAATCCACCAGAGGGTCAGCTGTGGGTTGGTTCCAACTCAATGGTACACAGCAACTGGGGCAAGAGTGTTCTTTTTTCTCTTTTCCAAAGAGACACTCTCTACATTTTTTCTAAAAATTATTTTAAGATTCAGCTATACTCTTTCTTCACAGTTTTCCAAATTATTTTGATATTTTTCCATTAAAGATTTTTTAAAATGCCTTATATGTCAATATATTTTAATTTTAATATTCTTAATGATGCTTGGCAAATAAAACCTTAAGGAATGCTCATAAGAGGCTCTTGTGGCCTAGAGGATAAATGGTTGTGCTGCAAACTTAAAGGCTAGCTGCTTGAATCTACCAAATGCTTTCACCAAAAAAGATAGGAAATCTCCTCTTAAGTGATTTGCAGCTTCTGAAAACCCACTGGAGAGTCATCTGTGAGTTGGTTCTGACTGGACAGAACCCAATGACATCAACAAATCAATGTAGGATGAAATATCTTTCTTATCTATTACTACCTTATCTGGACTGTTCAATATGCCATCCAGAAAACAAATATATTTTACAGCTGTTATGCAGTGATTTTTATCCTGGACCTACTTATTTATTGGAGCCCCAGTTTCTTTTCTTAACTAATCTAGAGAAAATGACATGAGATAGAATGAATACAACTTCTAGTATGTATTTGTCAATTGAAAGTCACAAGTACCTTATATATAATTGCTTCCCTGACAATTAGGAATTAATCTTCTACTTCTTATTTCCTTTTTCTAAAACAACAAAGCTTTTCTCTCTCATCAGGTTAACAGATTCAATGTTCAGTTAGGAAAGTAAATCTACATTGAAACTCAATATCAAGTTCATATATTAAAGCTTCCATTATTTATTCCAAATAGATTTATGTACTAATGCATTAACATATACCAATACGAGTACAGATAAACTATATTTTTGCATTCACAACTATTCATGTTTAAATGTTGAATTTGTCTGTATTTGTACTATTGTTCTATACAAATCAATCAATAATTTCCTAAGATTATCTGGTTTTTTTTTTCCTTCAGTTAGTTTGAATAGAAATGACAAAACCAAAACAAAATAAAATAAAAACAAAAGCCAAGCCTATATGTTCCTTTAGTATAAATGTCTGGCTTGTCATTTGATCCATGGTCCCGCAGTATTCATACACAGGGCTCAACAAACAGCAATGTTCCCACAGGGTTAGCACGATGCTTAGTGCTCTAAGGCACTCCAGAGAGGGAGGGCTTCTCAATGATTCCAGACACCATTTCTAATCACTACACATGTGTTTATTTGCATCTGAGAGAATTAGTCCAATACTCCCCAAATCATAGGTTTTAGTTCTCAGAAGTGTGCTTACTGGATTATATCCCTAAATTAGTATGAGAAGCAAAGCTCTGTGGACTAGACAAAACAGATGAAAAATTCAGAAATTCATAACTTTTTAATTCTTTTTTAATCTCTTTCATTTCCAAAATCTACCCATTTACCTTGGCATGTGGATTCTCCAAATAACCAATATGGTTAGCATTTCCGTGTAAACAACAATAACACAAACAAAACCCTCCTAAAATGATATTTTTAATGGTTACAATTCAAGATTTTACACTTAAGAGACTTTAAATAATTGAATAGTATTTCTTTATTTGTAAAAATATTTTTTAAAAATGAGACAACAAGTATAGAATTTTAACAATGAAGACAATTTGGTAATAGTAATTGATAAAGAAATGAAGGCAAAAAAGAAGAAAATATATTTTATTTGTTTATAGATACATTGGCTACAATAGGGATTTGCTTCAGAAAATTGGGCTGTAGCCCTGAGAATTTTAACTACATATTTGTCTTAGGAACCAAAGCATTAGAAGATGTATATGAGGTTAATACCAATAAAGTGAGACTGTTGTTGTTGTTGTTATGTGCCGTCGAGTCATTTGCGACTCATAGCGACCCTATGTACAACAGCCCTAAACCC
>NW_006399925.1:2609285-2613897 GCF_000299155.1 Elephantulus edwardii
CATCTGTTAACTGAAATATGTCAATTGGTATACCATCTATTCCTGGGGTCGTATTTTTGCTATTTCCTTCAAAGCATCTTGAACTTCTTCCTTCATCACCATAGTCTCTTACGAGGCACAAAATTACAGGAATAGAGAGATCATATAACTTAAACTTATGTATTTATAATTTTATGTGTTTGTTTGTTTGTTTCTCTTGGTGTGGAGTGGCACTGGTGTGAATCAAATGTGAAACAATGAAATAGAAAATTCATTAAGGCTTGTCAGCCTGGACGACCACAGAGAAAGAACCAATTATAGTGTCAAGGTCAAGCCTTCATTAAGTGAAAGTTTAGGAAAAATAAGCATAAACACATCATAAGTGTGCAGTACTATTTAAATGTTAATTTGGTTTTGCTAATCATGTAAATTATATGAGTAAAATATGATTATACATTTTTCAATGCAATAAACCAGAGTTATGTCAGAGAATATATACAATCCTCAGTACACATAACTTGTAAGTTGTTGTTGTGTACTGTTAAGTTGGACCAAACAAATAGTTGACCTTCTAGTGGTTTTCAGAGGTAGTAAATCACACTAGAGTTGATTGCTCATTTTTCTTCTGCGGAGCAGTAGTTGC
This sequence comes from Elephantulus edwardii, assembly GCF_000299155.1. Taxonomy (NCBI): domain Eukaryota; kingdom Metazoa; phylum Chordata; class Mammalia; order Macroscelidea; family Macroscelididae; genus Elephantulus; species Elephantulus edwardii. The sequence continues at coordinate 2,609,908 of NW_006399925.1, forward strand.
ATTCAAACTGTATATATTTACATTGGCAGCACAATTCCTTTCCACTAAGCCACCAGTATCCCCTAACTTATAAAGTGATGGAATATAAATAAAGAGCCATCTCCCATTTATCCAAAAGACTCCTAAATATTCTCCTTTTCTGCATAATGGGATGCATAGGGGTTATATCCCCTGTTAACATATACTGGATTTAATGTGTCTACCCTTGAATAATGGTTGCCCCTGTTGGACAGCATTTGGTGGAGCTCCCCAGTTAACACAAGCCTGGAAGCAGGAGTGGCATGTACTTCTGAAATAGCTTGCCTCTGGAAATCCTATGAACTTGGAGAAATGAAGAAAATTATACAAGCGTTCAGGTCTTTCATTCATAGGGTTGCTATGAGTCATCTATGACTTGGCAATACTTAACAACAACAATAGCAGGTCACTAGTGGCCTAATGGCAAGAAGCTGCACTGCTATCCTGAAGGCATGAAGTTCAAATCCACCAGCTGCTCTGCAGGAGAAGGATGGGCAATCTTCTCCAGTGTGAATAACTGCTTCTGAAAACCCTCCGAGGGTTAGCTATGAGTCAGTTACTCAATGATATACAATAATAACAAGAGGTCACCAGGAGGAAGCTTTACTAGTTTTAAACCAGCAAAGACGAACAACAGGGTTAAATTCAGTCTTTATACTGATAAAATAAATCATTTAAGAAGCTAGACTATATGCAGAAGAATATGGCAATAGGATTGGAAGAAAACTCATCAACAACTTGTGTTATGCAGATAACACAACCTTGCTTGCAGAAAGTGAAAAAGTCTTAAAGTGCTTGCTGTGGAATGATCTAATATTATAGCCTTCAATGTGGATTGTATCTCAAAATCAAGGCAACAAAAATCTTCACCACTGGACCAACTGGCAACATCATGATAGATGGAGAATAGACTGATGATGTCAATGATTCCATTTTATTTGTAACCACAATCAACATCTGTGATACAAGCAATAAAGAAGTAAGAAAAAGAAAATAATGTGCTTCATTGGGAAAATCTACTGTCCATGATCTCCCCATAGTGCTAAAGAGCAAGGATATCAGTTTAAAGACTAAGGTGCATCTGGTCCAAACCATGGGCTGTTTTTTTTATTTTAAAATTTTAAAATTGCTTACTACACATCTAAAAGTTGTAAGGAATGGATAAGGAATGAAAGATGAATGGGTGCCTTTGCATTGGGGTAATGGAAAAGAGCAGTGAGTATCCAATGAGCCACCTAAAGCATAAACATTTCTCACACGAATTGCAAGCAGGGTCTCCACAGGTGCAAGGATGATAAAACCTCATCTCATATATTTTGAATATGTTGTTAGGAGGCACCAGTTGTTGGAAAAAGACATCAGACTGGGAAAGGCGAAGAGTCAGAGAAAGAGAGGAAGAGCCTCTGGAGGATAGATTCATAGTGACAGTAACAATGGACTTGAATGATGGACAGCATTACACAGGATAGGGCAAGACACAAGTCACTATGAATCAAAGTTGCCTTGATGACACTTAACAAAAACAAGGTGGAGATACATGGTAGCATAGTGGTTAAAGAATTGTGCTGGTAACCCAGGGGCAGATGGTTCAAATCCACTAAGTGCTCATCAGGAGGAAAATGGTCATTCTCTTCAGTGCAATTTAGAGACTCTGAAAACCTACTGGAGGATCAGCTATGAATCAACTTGAATTCTAGGACAATGGTTACATTTTTACATGGAATACAGAATATGCTCAATTCTCTTCATACAGAAGAATGACACTCTGTATTCCTGCCTTTTGAAGCAAGTACACATATTTCCTCATGCCTAAACTAATTTTAAGTAAAGCATTGAGGATGTAGGGGGGCAGAGCATATCTAGCCTTTTATTTTAAATAGAGATGTATTATAGTATCGTTAGGCAAAAATTAGAATTCTTGCTCATCTGTCTACATTTTTTTAAAAGTGAAGCTTTCTTTGGATTCCTGAAGGGGTCAAAAGGGAGAAATTTTATCATCTCCAAGCTTAAGATGTCTTGAAGTTTCACATATACTGTAACCTATAGAAAAGTATTTGTTAGACAGTAACATTTTTGTAGTTAAAAGAAGCGCTTTTCTTTTTGCTAAATTATAAAACAGTTGTTCCAACGCTTTCTTGTCTCATTCTCCCTCTCCTCAACCTTGTTGTTTCTTGGTACATGCTATATCGTCAGTCACCTGCGACTCATAGCGACGCTAACAGCCCTAAACCCTGCTCTATCTTGTGCCAATCTCACTGTCTCCGACACATCTACCCCCATTACCCCAGTCACTGAATCAATCCACCTCATAGAGGGTCTTCCTCTATTGCACCATCCCTCCACCCTCCCAAGCATGACATTCCTCTCTAAGGACTGGTCCCTACTTGCAAAATATCCAAAGTACATCAGACAAAGCTTCAGAATCCTTGCCTCCAAGGAGCACCTGGTTTAACACTCTCTTGGATGAAACTGTTTATTTTCTTAGCAGTCCATGATATATTTAATACTCTTCTTCAACACCACAGCTCAAAGGCGTCAATTTTCCTTTTATCATCCCTAGTGATTGTCCAGCTCTCTGACACATAGTAAGTGATTGCAAAGGCCGTGGCCTGTATCAGGCACACTTTAATCTCTAGAGTGATATCAGTGCTCTTCAGTATTTTTGAGAGGTCTCAAACAGCAGACTTTCCCATCACAAAACATGTTTTCATTTCCTGGCTGCTGATGCCAAGAGTGTTGATTGTGGAGCCAAGCAAACTAAAGCTGTTAACAATCTCAATCTCTTCATCTATCATGATGCTGCCAATTGGCCCACTGGTGGGAATCTTTGTTTTTTGATGTTCAACTTCAACCCATATTGAAAGCTGCAGTTCTTAACCTTCTGCAGCAAATGCTCCAGGTCCTTCTCAGTTTCAGCAAGCAGGGTTGTGTCTTCTGCATAACACAGATTGTTGATGAATCTTCCTCCAGTCCTGATGCCACATTTCTCCTCAGACAACCCGGACTCCTGGATAATCTGTTCTGCATGCATATTAAACACGTATGGAGGTAGAACATATACCTGCCATACACCCTTCTCAGTTTTGAACCATGCAGTGTTTCCTTGCTCTGTTCTGAGGATTCCCGCCTCATCCAAGTATAGGTTTCTCATTAGCACGTTCAAGTGTTCTGGGATTCCCATTCTTCTCAGAGTTAGCCACAGTTTGTTGTGATCCACACAGTCAAACGCCTATGCATAATCAATGAAACACAGATAGACAATCCTATGGTACACGCTGCTTTCATCCAAGATCCATCTAACATTTGCTATAATGTTCCTAGTACCATGACCCCTTCTAAATCCAGCCTGCATTTCTGGAAGTTCTGTGTTGATGTGCCATTGGGAGTCGTTTTTGGATAATCTTCAGCAGAATCTTGATTGCTTTTGGTATCAATGATATTATTCGATAATTTCCACACTCTGTTGGGTCACCTTTCTTTGGAATGGGAACAAATATACTTATCTTCCAGTCAGTTGGTCAAGTGGTTTTCCTCCAGATTTCTTGACATAACTTGTTGAGCACATCTAGGGCAGTATCTGTTAGTTGAAATATGCCAATTGTTATCCCACTAGTTCCTGGGGCCTTATTTTTTGCCAATTCTTTCAAAGCAGTTTGAATTTCTTCCTTCATCACCATAGGCTCTTGCTCATATGTTGTTTCAAGAAATTCTTCTGTGTATGCCAATTCCTTTTAGTACAGAACTCAGTATACTCTTTCCATCTTCTTTTAATATTTCTTCGATTGTTTAATATTTTGCCTAAAGCATCCTTAAGTAATGCAGCTCGATGTTTGAATTTGTTCTTCAGTTCCGTCAGCTTAAAAAATGCTGAGCGAGTTCAGCCCTTTTGATTTTATGACTCCAGTTACTTGCACATTTCATTCTAATACTTTACTGTGTTTTCCTGCACTGCCTTTTGAAATCTTCTGTTCA
>NW_006399925.1:2613997-2622215 GCF_000299155.1 Elephantulus edwardii
GTCTTTTCTTCCTCCTCTGTCTTTGTAATGACTTTTTTGAACTTTTCCTGAATGATGTTCTTGTTAACCTCCCACAGCTCATCTGTTCTTGACTCATTGGTGTTTAAGGCCTTAAACCTGTTCCAGAGGTGGTTTTGAAATTCAGGTGGGATAAACTCAAGATCATATTTTGGTTCCCGTGGATTTTATTTCACTTTCCTTAGCTTCAGCTTAAACTTGCATTTGAGTAGTTGGTGGTCGGTTCCACAATCAGCACCTGGCATTACCCCCAAACTCAAGAGACACTGGCCACAGCATAAGAAATCGGCAGTGGCTTGAAGCGTTTGGAATCACAGAAACCCATAAAGCTTGAGATACAAGCGATCAGATCTTCAGCCTTAATAACGCTGTAAATTCCAATGTCTATATCTTAACTAAAACATTGTAAGATTAATGGAGGTTTATTTCTGTGAAAGCAGGTTGGATGAAGGGCAGTGTTTCTGAATAGGTGGTAGTGCAAGGACATGATAAGCATTATTTGTCTTTTTCTTTTTAAAAAATTTATATATTGATTTGGTTACAAAGTGTGTGTACATCGTGTTCACACTATCCTTCACACACGTTGTGGATAAGCATTGTGATTTGGAAGAGGCGGATGGAGAGGTCTCATGTGGGTCATCTCATTCATTGCCAGGTGACATTTTATCCAAGCTAAAACAGAGTTGCTGTATGAAATGCAGGAAGTTAGGTTAAATTTGAAACTAAAATGAAAAACAAGTAAATTCCTTTACCTCAAACCAAACCCACTCTTGTCATTCCCATTTCTGAAGCTATAAATCTTGTGAGAGGACTGATTTCCCGTCTTTCTCCCTAGCAGTAGCTGGTAGATCTGAACTTCCCACCTTTTAGTTAGTAGCCCAATACATTAGACATTACCGGAGCTCCTTCCATAGCATGTAAGTAGTGCTCAAAACATGGGACATATTTATATGGAATATTGTTATTATTTGTCTGATAGAAAATTTAACTATGTAGCTTAGCCTACACTTGTATTTACTAACCCTGGGGACAGTAAAAAGAAATCATTTGATAACTGAAAATAATTCATGTAACTCAAACCAAAATAGGCCTTTGTGGTAATCTGGCATCATTATCTTAGTGCTAGTAAAACATAAATCTCAGGATTTTTCAAAATGTTTTTATAAATTATTTATAAGATTGTTGTTGTTGTTTTTATGTGCCTTAGAGTCAACTGTGGCTCCTGGTTGTTATGTACCTTCGAGTCACTTGAGACTCATAATAACCCTATGTACAACAGTTCTGAATCCTGTTCTACCTTGTGCCAAAATTATTGTCTCTAACACACCTACCCTCATTACACTAGTTACCAAATCAATCCATCTCACTGAGAGACTTCCTTTCTTGTGCTATCCTTCCATCCCCCCAATAATGTTGTCCCTCTCCAAGGACTGATCAATTCTTGTAGCATGCCCAAAGTATGTTAGACAAAGCTTCAGAATTCTTGCCTCCAAGAAGCAGCCTGGTTTCATCCTCTCCAGGACAAAACTGTTTCTTCTAGCAATCCATCCTATAATCAATACTCTTCTTCAGCACCACAGCTCAAAGACATCAATTCTCCTTCTATCATCCGTAGTGGTTGTCCAACTTTCTGATGCATACCAAGTAACTGTGAAGAATATGGACTGGATCAGGTGCACCTTAGTCTCCATACTGACATCATTGTTCTTCAGTACTCTGGAGATGTCCCTGACAGCAATTTGTCTTGATTTCCAGGCCGCCAGTACCAAGAGTGTGGATTGTGGAGCCAAGCAAGATGAAGCTGTTCATAATCTCAATCTCTTCACCATCTATCAGGACACTGTCAATTGGTCCAGTGTTTGTTTTCTTGTGTTGAGCTTCAAGTAACCCTATAATAGCTCTCAACCTTGACTTATCCTGAACCCGTCTTACTGTCTCTGACACATTTACCCCAATTATCTCAGTTACTGTGTAAATCCATCCCTTCCTGGGTCTTCCTCTTTTGCATTGTTCCTCCACCCTTCCAAGATGGTCTCCTTCTATAAGAATTGGACACTCCTGGCAACATGTCCAATGTATGTGAGAGGAAGCTTCAAAGTCCTTGCCTCCAAGGAGCAACTTGACTTAACCTTTTCCACATAATTATTGATATACTTGACATTAGTGAGTTGAGGTAGATTGGTATGGAGCATTTTGAATCAGACAATTATATGATCTACTACTCTAGAAGTGAAAAGGTGAGGAAAAATGGGGTTACTTTCATAGTTAAAAAAGATCATTTCTAGATCTATCTTGGAGTACAATGTTTTGACAGGATAATATATGTTTGTGTACGAGGAAGACCTGTTAATATCACTATCATTCAAATGTATGCACCAGCAATCAGAGCCAAAGAAGAGGAAAAAGATGATTTCTACCAACTTTTGCAGTTAGAAATTGATCAAACATACAATCAAGTTTCAGTAATAGTAATGGGTGACTGGAATGCAAAAATAGGAAACAAGGAAGAAGGATCAGTAGTCAGAAAACATGGACGTGGTGACAGAAATGAGCTACACATAAAATGACAGAATTTTATACAATCAATGATTTATTAACTACAAATACTCTTTATAAGAAATGCATATAAATAAAATATCATTAACTATTTCCATTTTTCATCAGAGGTAATTGACAGTCACAATGGTTCAAAGATCAATTCAACTTCAAAACAATCTTAAGAGATGCAGCACAATCTAGTGTAGAGATCTTTCAAAGCCAAGCTCATATTTCCACTTTGATTTCAAAATAATTAATTGGATTATAAATAATGAAGCCCATCTAGTCATATTAGTCACAATCACAAGCCCTGGGCAGTAATTATATTTCTGGGAAATCGCCACTCTCTTTTAAATTGAATAATGACCAGGGGAGCATCCCAATCCAACTGTGTTCTGACAGCAATGGGAACCGTACTGGAGGCCTGCATTACTATTTATCAGTAAGATCTAGCTGCTGGCTGGTGCTATTCCCTCCTTATTTCTTGAAAATTATATAATTTTTTATGCATTGTCACACATTTATATTTTTTATGAGGGGTGGTAACTACTTGTCACTACTGGTTTTCTGGCCACAGGAGGATCAAAGTAATTCCATGACACTTTCATTCACAGATCTGGAGAGTACTGGGAGCACAGTCTTGCATCTGACTCGTTTGCATGGCTAGCACTCATAGAAACATAGACTATTCATTTAAAATTCAGTACTTCTGTGTGATGCTGAGTGATGTTCTTGGAACCAGACAAAATTGACCAGAATTTGTAAAAAGGTAATCAACTATTCCTTGCTTACTAAAACCAGTGAATATATGTACACACTGCTCTGGGAATCTGTTCTTTTTGTTACAGAACAGATGTCTGGGAGGTTTTTGGCAGGCCCTACTCTGTCAAACAGTCCAGTTTTGACAGTTACTTGCTTGAGGGATGGCTGAAATGCAAAGCATTTCTGATCAGAATATCGTATTCATCTGGATGTTAATTACTGTGTCTGCCTTGGTATAAATAATTAATTATGCAAAACCCACACAGCTGCTGCTGGACAGAGTTAAGTGACTTGCTGTCAAAGTCTCACAGTTCTAGAAAGGAAAGGAAGATTTGAGGGGGGAATCACATTTTATTTCACTGGTGGGGGGAGGGTGATAGGATAGGCTGTGAAGTAGAGGATGGAAAAAACACTTTTATTTTGGTTCTTCTGTGGTCAAATGAAAAACGATTGGTGAAATATAAGTGTGTATGTACGCACACATATGAATCAAGTCATGAAATATTTCCCATTTCTATGAATTTGTTCTGAAAGCAACTCCATTTTCTAGTTCATTACCATAGTCACTTCCAGGACTCCACTTACCACAGGGAGATGTGATGGCATAGACTGCAGGCTAGTAGCCCTAATGTGTTGGCTCTCTCTTGCTTCAATTCTACCAGTGACTCTACAGGAGAAAGATAGCAATCTCAATTCTACCAGTGACTCTACAGGAGAAAGATAGCAATCTCTTTTTTCTTTGTGATTTGAAAGCCTGCTAGAGGTAAACTTTGAGCTGGTTCTGACTAGGTAGCAATGAGTATTTTTGAGAAATACTGTCTCAGTTATCTTTACAAATTAGTCTCATAGGGTTTTCTTACCTTATAATCAATCACCTCCTTTTCTCCTCAAAGATTTAACCTCATGTGGTTACATATGTTGTTGTTGTTGTTAAATGCTGTCCAGTCGAGTCACAGGTGACTCATAGCGACCCTATGAAAGAGAATCCTCAACGCTTGGGTGCCTTTCATCCTCTCTCCAGGTTCATAGGGTTTCGGAGGCAAGCTATTATGGAAGTGGATGCCACTCCTCTTTCCAAGTTTGTTTTAATCAGGGAGCTCCACCCCACTCTCTGTCTGCATTGGGTAGCCAACCATTAACGCGTTTGACACAACAGTGTCACAGATGTGGTTACATATAGAGCCCAGAATTAGATTGTGTGTGTGTGTGTGTGTGTGTGTGTGTGTGTGTTTATGTGTTTCTTAAGAAAGACACTGATAGTACTAGCTCATTTCATTCATTGTACAGATTTATGCTAACACAGCCAATCTGGTCAGTAATGAATATGTGAACATCTAGAGTGCTGAGTAATGATAATGCATCCATTTAAAACGTTTTATCACTATATTAATTGACCTGAGTGGAAATGACTTTTTCATGTTTTACTATAACTAGATGTTTGACTGATATGGGCTAACTGCTAATCTCAAACAGGATTGCCTTGAGCAGTAGTGATAGGATGGGGAGGGGGCGCTAATAAAATAAAAGCGTCAGGAGATTTCACAAGTAGCCCTGTTTTTTGAAAATATTGATTTTCAAATAAGCACAACTCTAATGTTTACAAGCAGTTTCAGTAACAGAAAAGAAGGAAATCTTCATTTGTGACAGGATCTTCAGCACAGAAGAATGAGTGCATTTTGTGGAGCCACAGGCTTTGGGTTTCCTGCTATTAGTTCCTATCTGTACACAAATTAACCAAACTCACTGTCATCCAAGGGATTCTAACTCATAGTGCTCCTCCAGTGGGCTTCCGAGGCTGCAGGAAACACGTGGAGTTTTGGTTAGCAGTGAACCCGCTCTGCATTAAGCCATGAGACATGCTGAACTTCCTCACTTTCCTCACATTAAATTAGAGAAGTAACTGTCCCCTTTGCACTTTCTCAGAGTTGTTTGAATTAAATAAGATACTGGATCTGAAAGCACTTTACAAAGTGAGATGTTTCCACATGCAAAATTAGCTATTGTGATTAGTAGCTTTATGATACTTCTACTTGTTGTAATTCTTTGTTTTTAAATCTATTCTTTTATTGTTATTTAGAAAATCTGCACTACATTCTACTTAGGCACCAGACATTGATGGGGTATATTGTTGTGAGTAAATACATCAATAGACAAACAGAAACTGGCTCTTCCTTTAGCCTGGTGGGTAGAGAATTGTGCTGCTAATGCAAAGGACATGCGTCTTCAGTGATTCAAAATCACCAGAGGCTTTACTGAAGAAAGATGGGCAGTCTTATGTGATCTCTTTTTGATTGTCATCAACTTGGGACTAATTCATAACTGACCCTCAGAGGGTTTCCAGAGGCAGTAAATTGCACAGAAAATTACCCATCTTTCTTCCATGAATCAGTTGGTGATTTCAAACCTCTTGTCTTTGGTTGGCAGCACAACTCCATACCCACTAGGCCACCAGAGCTCCTTCCCCCTGTGATTTACAGGCTCTGAAAATGCTGGAGGGGCAGCAAAAGGTCACTTCCAACTGAATGGGAACAAGTTTATTGAGTTACTTAATGGAGCTTGTGGTTTACTAAAGAGATCATGTAAGAAAATGCATTAATCTGTTAATTCAAAGCATATTAAATGCTATAAATAAAACAAAATGTCATGATGAGAGAATGAAAAAGCAATTGATATATCAGTCAGAAAAATTATCTTTGAGGGGAAAAAATTCCTGATTTTTAGTGAATTCATACCCAAATATAGATATTTCCCAGATATAGATGATAAAACTGAGGGAATTTCAAGCAAAAGTAAAACTCCTATAAAAGTGCAGACTGTGCTAGGGTCAGGGAGGATGCCAGTAGGAGTGGTCTGTGGTTCATGAGGAGGATATGAAAAGACATAGATCCCGTCTCCTCCTCAGCTTCACCAAATTAGACAGGTCTAAAGAGCCCCAGAAGACCTCAGAACTAAACACAGCACACAGAGGGACCTCCGTAATTTCCATTAGTAGAAGACATGCTATGTGACTGAAATCAGCTTTATTTTCTTGACAGAGCAATTAGATTGTTCTTACTTGGAGAAAATTGGGATTGTAGAGAAAACTGGGGAAAAATCAACATATCTGCATTTCAGGGAATATGAGTTTGCAATATTTTTATGGATTTAATTTTCCCCCCTACTGAACTTTGACTCAATAATTGCCAAACCTTTGCTATGCATTATAGAACACAACGAAGACACATGGACTTAAGAGAGGATTAAAGAGTACTCTTTATTTTTTTATATGCAATCCAACAAAATGCACATGGTATTTAAGCACATTTTATATAAAGTAGTACTAAAAGTTATATTCTTAATATTAGCTCTTAAGAATCAGTTAAAAAAATCTGTGAAAAACAATGTATTCAAACTTTGTAAATAAATCAGTATAAATTTTAAAAAAATTTGAAGTAAAAAAAATTCTGCGATCAAATTCCTCTTCTATTTTTTTAGAAAATCAATTATTTTCTAAATATCTACACATTTCTATCCTTCGGAATAAAATTACAAGGTAACTATTTCTTCCTTCTTATATGTGGTTTTCCATATTTTACTCTAATCAGGATGTTTGAGTTGAATAGAACCAGTAGGATGTGAATCCAGAGAGAGAATATCAGTACGATTTCTTGTTCAATCTATACTGAAAGCAAACATTATTCATTATTTTAGAGCCAGTTATCTCAGACAAAATCCACCATTACTTGTACCATAGATAGTGAAGAAGTTTTATCTCTTTCTATATATAGAGTAATCAGGATTGATTGTTAAGGATAAGACTGACCTTAAAATGGCCCAATGTTGTACATTCATCAATTCAGTGTCATTTACTGGAAATAATTATTCAACAAATGACAGTTTGGGGAAAAAGACAGCATGGCTTAGAGCAAATACTGTGAACTAGCAATAGAGGACCTAATTTATTATATTTACCCCCTTTGTTTTATAACTAACACTATAATAATAAGTATATATGGCTCAATTTAAGCATCCTAATAATGAAAGACAATAATTTCTGTTCCTTTACTAGTAACCCCTCTCAAACAAGCAGTCACATTTCATTTTCTCCCCCTTCATTCTTCTGGTAGTTAACTATATATATAATATTAACTTGTTGTTGTTGTTATGTGCCATCGAGTCACTTGCGACTCATAGCGACCCTATGTACAAGAGCTCTAAATGCTGTTCTATCCTGTGCCAACCTAGCCATCTCAAACACACTTACTCCCACCGTTCCAGTCACAGAATCGATCCATCTCACCACAGGTCTTCCTCTCCTTCGCTTCCCCTCCACTCTGCCAAACATGATGTCCCTTTCCAAGGACCAGTCCCTCCTTGCAACATGCCCAAAATATGTCAGATGAAGCTTCAGAATCCTTGACTCCAAGGAGCATTCTGGCTTCACCCTCTCCAGGACAAACTTGTTTGTTCTCCGAGCAGTCCATGGTATATTCAACACTCTTCTCCAGCACCACAGCTCAAAGGCCTCAATCCTCTTTTTATCAGCCCTATTCGCTGTCCAACTTTCTGATGCATAGCACATAATTCTGAAGACTATAGCCCGGATCAGGTGCACCTTAGTCTCCAGCCTGATCGTTGCTCTTTAGTAAGTACTCTTGAGAGTTACCTCACAGCCGACTTTCCCAATGCAATTCGTCTCCTGATTTCCTGGCTGCTGTTACCAAGAGCGTTGACTGTGAAGCCAAGTAAATTAAAACTATTAACTCTCTCAATCTCTTCACTATCCATGCTGATGCTGCCAATTGGCCCAGTTGTTTCTTTGTTTTCTTGACATTTAGCTTCAGTCCATATAGGAGGCTGTAATCCTTGATCTTCTGCAGCAAGCGCTTCAGGTCCTCCTCAGTTTCAGCAAGCAGGGTTG
>NW_006399925.1:2623094-2624106 GCF_000299155.1 Elephantulus edwardii
TTCATCACCGTAGGCTCTTGCTCATATGTCATTTCATGAAATTCTTCTGTGTCAGCCAATTCCTTCTGATAAAGTGACTCTGTGTATTCCTTCCATCTTCTCTTGATACTTTCTGGATCATTTAATATACTGCCCAAAGTATCCTTAAGTATTGCCACCCGTGGTTTGAATTTGTTTTTCAGCTCCTCCAGCCTAAGAAACGCTGAGCGAGTTTGTCCCTTTTGATTTTCTGACTCCAGCTCTCTGCACATTTCATTATAGTATCTTGTTTTATCGTCCCGGGCTGCCTTTTGAAATTTTTTGTTTAGCTCTTTGATGTCTTGGTTTCTTCCTTTAGCTTTGGCTTCTCGGCACTCTAATGCAATATTCAGTGTTTCCTCTGACGTCCATCTTGGTCTTTTCTTCTTTTTCAGCCTTTGTAACGATCTTTTGCATTCTTCATGCACGATTTTCTTGCTATTCTCCCAGAACTCATTTGGTCTATGCTCATTGGTGCTCAAGGCCTCATACCTGTTCCTGAGATTGTTTTGGAATTCAAGTGGGATAGACTGAACGTCAAATCTTGGTTCCCATGGACTTGATTTAATTTTCCTCAACTTCAGTTTGAACTTGCATATGAGTAGTTGGTAGTCTGTGCCACAATCAGCACCCGGCCTGGTTTTCACTGCTGATATTGAGCTTCTCCATGGAGTCTTTCCACAAATATAATCTATTTGATTCCTATGCATACCATCAGGTGAGATCCATGTGTATAACCTGCGTTTATGTTTCTTATAAAAGGTCTTTGCAATGAATAAATCATTGAATGTGCAGAACTCTGTCATTCTATCTCCAGCCTCATTTCTCTCACCGAGCCCATATTTTCCAGCTACTAAACCTTCTTCTCTGTTCCCAACTTTTGCGTTCCATTCGCCCATTATTATCAATGCATCTTGATTGCATGTTTGATCAACTTCTGACTGTAAAAGTTGGTAGAAATCTTCTATTTCCTCCTCTTGGGCTCTAGTTGGTG
>NW_006399925.1:2624446-2626041 GCF_000299155.1 Elephantulus edwardii
GCATAAATATTGACATACTAGGTATAGGCGAAATGAGATGGCTTGGCATGGGACATTTTGAATCAGATGATTATATGATTTACTATGCTGGGAATGAAAAGGAGAAAAAATAGGGTTGGTTTCATAATTAAAATATTAACTTAGCTGTTGACTATTAACTTTTGTGGCTTTGATGACTTCGTGGTGAAATTCTCATTTTTCATGCCTCCAGTAAGCAGGTTAAGAGAAACCAGGGAGAAAGCCCTCGGAATATACATGTTAAAATCAAGCAATAAAAATCTTAAGAATTACAATGGCCCAATTAACAACTGATCATGGGAATGGTGCATATTTGGACAGTGTTCTATTTCACGATTGTGATAATTTGACCTCAGCCAACAATATCATTGACTTCTAGCTATTAAAATTGTATTATTATAATAATAAATTATTATAATTCCTATTATAATCAATATCTATCGTGCTTTACTATAATTATATTAATTCAATTATTTATTCAACACCACTCATATTCCAAGTTCTCTTCAGGATATTGGTAATATAATTGGAAAGATAAAGAAAGACTCTGCCTAAAAGAAATTACTTACTTCAGAAGATCAAAGACCACAGTCTTCAATATAGATTTCATCTCAACATCAAGGAAACAAAACTATGGATTATTTCCAACATTCAAAAAAAATCTTCTCTACTGGACAAAAGGACAACATCACAATAGGTGAAGTTGTTGTTGTTATGTGCCATCGAGTTGCTTGCGACTCATAGTGACCCTATGTATAACAGCCCTAAACTGCTCTGTCCTGTGCCAATTGCACTGTCTCGGACACACCCATCCTGATTACTGCAGTCACTAAATCAATCTGCCTCATAGAGGGCCTTCCCCTCTTGCACTGTCCCTCCACCCTCTCAAGCACGATATCCCTCTCCAAGGACCGGTCACTCCTTACAACATGTCCAAAATATGTCAGACGAAGCCTCAGAATCCTTGCCTCCAAGGAGCAGCCCAGGTTAACCCTCTCCAGGATGAATCTGTTTTTTTAGCAGTCCACAGTACACTTAATACTCTTCTCCAGCACCACAGCTCAAAGGCATCAATTCTCCTTCTGTCCTCACTAATCACTGTCCAACTCTCTGACACATAACAAGTAATTGCAAAGACCATGGGGCCTGTATCAGATGCACCTTAGTCTCCAGAGAGACATCATTGCTCTTCAGTACTTTGGTGAAGTCCTTCTCATGACAATACATCTTTTAGTTTCCTGGATTCTGGTGCCAAGAATGTTGACTGTGGATCCAAGTAAACTAAAGCTGTAGAAATGACTAAAATTATTAATTACTTCATTTGACTTGGATGTATGATCCAGATTCATGGTAGAAGTAAGAAGCCAAATAGATTCCATGTAACATTTACTTCATTTGAGTAACCAAACCCTGTGAGTGGAAAATTTCTGCCCAAGCCCTGAAGTTTTGTCTTGATCTATTTCCCAAAATAGTAGTGGCTATTGTTTATATAAACATTTTGCACTGTTGTTGTTGTTGTTAAGCGTCGTTGAGTCAAAGACAACCCATAAAGATCATATGAAAGAAAGACCTGAACA
>NW_006399925.1:2626488-2628297 GCF_000299155.1 Elephantulus edwardii
CCACGTAGCCCAGCCTCTAGAGGAAAGTAAGGATATAAAAGCACTCAGTTGAAGCTAGGAGAGTAGGCAATCCTGCTGTGTTGCTGGGACATCCCCCCTTTCCCCACACCCAACTGCACAACAAATTGAAGACCTCACTTATAATCCTGTGGCATGTGTCTCAATCTGTAGGGCACAAGAGAAGCAATTAAGAAATAAAAAAAAAAACAAACCAAACTTGTTGCAGTGAGGAAAATCTGCTATCAATGACATCTTGAAAGTGTTAACTAGCAAGGATATCAGTTTAAAGACTAAGTTGCACATTGATCCAAGACATATATTTTCCATTTATCCAAATATTCGTAATTGCCTTCTATGTATCTGAAAGTTGGACAGTGAGGAAGGAAGATCAAAGAAGAGAGAGTACTTTTGAATTGTGTTGGCAGAGTTTATTGCCAGAGAATAAATCAGTCTTGAAGGAAGTGCAACTTGAGTGTCCCTTAGAGGAAAGGATGGTGAAACTTCATCTCACATAGTTAAGCGCATTTTGTTAGGAGGGACCAGTCCTTGGAAAAAGACTTCATGCTGGGAAAGTTCAGTGAAATGGATTAATAAGGTGTCTATAACAATGATCTCAAGCATACAAAAGATCATGAGGATGACACAGGATAGAACAGAAATAGTGTCTATTGTTTATAGGGTTACAATGAGTCAGTCAATTACAGGAAGTTGAGTTGGCTCTAACTTGTTGGTAATTAGTGAGTGAGTGTGGGAATTATTCAATAATTACTTGTTATAAGAGTTACTGTTAAGCTCCAAGAGGAAAGTTTGGCTGTTAGAATCTACCAGCAGTTCTTCAGGAGAAAGATGAAACTGTCTTCTGTCATTAAAATGTTCAGATTTTTAGGAAATCTGATTTGAGTCTATATGAGGCAATGTTTACTCAAAAACATAGGATTTTTTTTAAGAACCATGGGGGTGTAGTCAGTTATGTGTTATGCTGTTAACCGAAAGGTCAGCAATCAATTCCATGAGATGCTCTTTGAGGGAAAGATGGGCAGATTTGTAGTCTCAGAAACTTGATGTAATGCTGCTATTAGAATCAAATCAATGGCAATTGGTTTGTTTTGAATTATTCAAAGGGTTAGCTCATGCGACCTAAGACTGATCTGCAATATTGATCTTCTGAAAACTGACTTTAAGCTTCAATGAACTGTGATATTTCTGATCCACAAAAAGAATCCTCTTTCTTTTGGCTAATGCCTTTAATTTCCTTTGCATACTAGGGTGTTGTTGTTGTTATTGAGAGCCTTGAATTGAGCATGACTCATAGTGACCCTATGAACAAAAACCCTGAAGTTCCTCTACCAAGTATCAAAAAGTTCATAGAGTTTCAAGAGGCAAGTTGTTTAGCAAGTAAATGCCACTACTCCTTCCAAACTCATCATAGAATGTTATTGGTTGAGATGCCTGTGATGCGTAGTGACCCTATGTACAGCAGCTCTGAACCCTTCCCTGTAGTAGAGTTCTGTTGTTGTTGTTATGTGCCGTCGAGTCGTTTGCGACTCATAGCGACCCTATGTACAACAGCCTTAAAACTCGCTCTATCCTGTGCCAGTCACACTTTCTCTGACACACCCATCCCGATTACTAAGTCAGTGAATGAATCCATCTCATAGAGGGTCTTCCCCTCCTGCACCGTCCCTCGGCCCTCTCAAGCATGATGTCCCTCTCCAAGGAGCGGTCACTCCTTGCAATATGCCCAAAGTATGTCAAACGAAGCCCCAGAATCCTTGCCTCCAGGGAGTAGCTTGGTTTAACCCTCTCCAG
>NW_006399925.1:2629112-2636592 GCF_000299155.1 Elephantulus edwardii
CTTCTGGTATTCCCTGCTTTCAGCTAAGATCCATCTAACATCAGCTACAATATCCCTAGTACCACAACCCCTTCTAGACCCAGCCTGGACTTCCGGCAGTTCTCTGTTGGTGTGCAGTTCCAGTCGTTTTTGGATAATCTTCAGTAGAATCTTGCTTGCATGTGAAAGCAGTGAGATTGTTCTGTAGTTTCCACACTCTGTTCGGTCACCCTTCTTTGGAATGGGAACAAATATAGATCTCTTACAGTCAAGTGGTTGTCCTCCAGATTTCTTGGCACAATTTGGTGAGCACATCCAGGGCAGCATCTGTTAGCTGAAATATCTCAATTGGTGTACTATCTATTCCTGGGGCCTTATTTTTTTGCTATTTCCTTCAAAGCGGTTTCAACTTCTTCCTTCATCACCATAGGTCGTGCTCAAATGTTATTTCATTAAATTCTTCTGTATCTGCCAGGGTTATAGGAGGGTTGAATTTAAACCTCATTGTGAGGTAAGAAAAGTTGAGACTTGGAACAGATAATCTTTAAGGGAAAGAAAAAAAGGTAGAAAATAAAAGGAGGCAGTAAAGAAAGAAGTAAAAAGGGAAGGACGGAAGAAAGAAAGAGGGAGGGATTACTAGATTACAAATTAGAATTTCTGTTTTAGGATGTAAGTTTTAATTTGTTGTTTTAGAAAACAAGTCTTTATACTTCAGATATCTTACTTCTAAAATGATAAGCTATAGTGGAAACATTTTGGTAGGCTTTCAAAGTCTAACATTCTGAATTTGCGATTGTTTATTTAACATCTACTGTTCCAATCTGAGTAATATTTGCTTCTCCAAAATTGTCAGTCTCCTTTTTCTAGATATTGCCATCCAGGGTCTCTATCATGGAATAGTTAATCTTTAGGCAACTAACCAAAAGGTCAATGGTTTGAACACACGAACTACTTCGTGGAAGAATGATGTGTCTTTCTACTTCGTTAAAGATTTATTGCCTTGGAAACTTGATGAGGTCATCCTACTCTGTCCAACAGGTTTATTAGAGTCAGAATCAACTCAAAAGTTTGGATTTTTAAAGAGGTTAAATATTTCCATCATATCTATCCTTCAGCAAGTCTCCTCAAATCATGACAACAGTTTTGAAGCAACTCCTGGATTTCTTTTCTCTGTGGATATACTGTTATACTAATTTTTTGTAAATTTCTAGCAAAATTTTGCTTGCATGCTATAATAATGATATTGTGTGATAATTTCCACATTCTGTTGGATCACAATTTTGGGAAAATGGGAACAAATATAAACCCCTTCCTGTCAGTTGTCAGGTAGCTATCCTTCAGATATTTTTTGTAGAACCTATAGAACATATCCTAGCCCACATATGTTTGTTGAAATTTGTTCGTTGGTACTCCATTAATTCCTGAGGGATGATTCCCCCCACCCACCCAATGCCTTCATAACAGTCTGAACTTCTTCCTTTATTACCATTTGTCCTCAATTGTGAGTTATTTATTGAAATGGTTCTGTATCAGCCAATTATTTTTGGTATAGAGATGCCATTATTCCTTCCATTTTCTTTTCCTTTCCTTCCTTTCTTTTTTTTTTAATGCTTCCTGTATCATTAAAGATTTTGGCCATAGCATCTTTCAGTATTGTGGCTCAAGCTTTTAATTTGTTCTTCAGGTCCTCCAGCTTGAGAAATGCCAAATAAATTCTTCTCTTTTGATTTTCTTATTCCAGCTCTTTGCACATTTTGTTGTAGTACTTTCCTTTATCTTCACAATCTGCTCTTTGAAATTTGAAATATTTTGCTCGACACTAACACTGTTATTTCTTGGTTTTAGTTTGTTTGTTTCTTGACATTATATTGTAATATTCAGAGGCTATTTTGACATCTAGTTTGACATTTACTTCAACCTTTTTCTTTGTAATGAAATTTTGTCTTGCCTTCTTCATGAATAGGGTCTTTGATGTCATTCTTCAGCTCGTCTGTCTTCTTTCATTAGTGTTCATTGTCTCAAACCTCTTTTGTGATATGGTTTTTAAATTCAAAGATGATAAACCTGATATTGTATTTTAGTTATTATGGATTTGTTTTTATTTTCTTTAGCTTCAGTTAGAACTAGCACATGTAATTGAAGATCTATTCCATAGTCAACAACTGGCTTGGTTTTCATACTTGATATGTTCCATGTTCCAATAATTAGGGGATGTTCGCAACAGTTCCTCCTAACTTTTAGTCTCTTACAATATGAGGACTCAATATCTAGTGCTATATCTAATAGTCTTACTTTGCATAAAATTTTCAAAGCCCTGCTATTTCTGAAGTAGATGGGCTACTCTTCTTCATAGTCTGTCTTACCCTTGTAACTCTACTTAGTGCAGTATCTGACAGACAAGTTCAGTACCTATGAAAGCAGATGATAGACAAATATCTAGGTATCTAAGCTATTAAGAGAAACAACATACAAAACACTTTCCCAACAGATAAATTTTATATACCTAGGAGCAAACCCTAAGAATAAGCAAACATAGAGATATCATGGCATGAATATCAGCTATCTGTATCAGAAATACAAGCAAGATGTAAAAGAGGCCCTGGTCCTAGGGATATTATTGCTGATGTCAGATGGATCTTGGTTGAAAACAGAGAGGATGTATATTTGTGCTTTGCTATACAAAGGCATTTGACTGCATAAAGCACAGAAAAATCATGGCTATCATTGAGAAGAATCGAAATATAAAAACACTTGATTGTGCTCGTTCAAAACATACCTAGACTAAGAAGCTGTTGTCCAAACAGAGCAAGGGAACACTGCATTGTTTAAAATCAAGAAAGGAGTATGTCAGGGATGTATCTTTTTCTCCACAGCTTTTCAATCAATACGCTGAACAGATCATTCGAGAAACTGATGTTGATGAATAAAATTTTGGCATGAGATCATAGAAAGACTTATTAATAATCTGCATATGCAGGTGACACACTTTGCTTGCCAAAAGTGAGAACTTGAAGTTGTTGCTGAAGAAGATAAAAGACTGCATCCTTCAATATGGATTACATCTCAACTTTTTAGTCAACTTGAAGGCACATAACAGCAACAACAGCAATTTACTAATCTTAATATCAATTTATTTTTAATTTAATAATATTTTTGCAGAGAACCTATTATCCAGGCTTCTCTTCACTTTTTCCTGTCCAGTCTTGAAAAGGAACAATAGTTCCCAAAAAACAATTGCATCAGATTTAAATTTCTCAACCTGAAATTCAGCCCTTGAGTAATGGTGGTCTTTGCTGTCAAGTTGGAACTGACTTATAGCTGATTGTTCAATGGGTTTTCAGAGACTGTAAATCACTCAGGAAGAGATCACTTATCTTGTTCTTCCTTGGAGTTACTGGTGGATTAAAACTCTGTCCCTTTGGGTTGAGAGTGCAGTTCCATACCAGTAAACCACCAGGACTCCGTGGTTATTAGAGCACATAATGCTTCCTCTTTGTTTCTGAAGCCCACTTACACCCCCTTTTTATCTAATTTATGAGTTGAGAAATATTTTCAGATCTATGGGGGATGTATAGGGAACTCTGGTGGTCTAGCAGTAAGAAGTTGTGCTGACAACTAAAGGCATGCTGAATCCACCAACTGCTCAGCGAGAGAAAGACATATCATTTCTGCCACATGGTTTAGTTCCTCTGAAAACTTGCTAGAGAATATGCTATGGATGATTTCTGACTTGATGGTATATAGCAACAACGATATGGGGGATATGATTTCGGTTGCAACTACTTGAATCTGTCACTGTGGTGTAAAATCAAACATAGACAATACACAGCATGATAGATGGTGAAGAGGTTGATATTGTTAAAAGCTTCAGTTTGGTTGGCTCCATAATCAACACTCTTAGCACCAGCAGCCAGAAAATTAAAAGACAAATTGCATTGCAAAAGTCTGTTGTCAGAGACTTCTCCAAAGTACTAAAAAGCAATGATGTCAGTCTGGAGACTAAGGTGTGCTTGATCCAGGCCATGATCTTTGCAGTCACTTGCTGGATGATGACTAGGGATGATAGGAGAATTGATGACTTTGAGCTGTGGTGCAGGAGAAAGAATATACCATGGACTGCTAAGAGAACAAACAGGTTCATCCTGGAGAGGGTAAAATCAGGCTCCTCTTTGGAGGCAAGGATACTGAAGCTTCATGCGACATACTGTGGACATGTTGCAAGGAAGGACGAGTTCTTGTGGAGGGACATCATGCTTGGGAGGATGGAAGGACAGCACAAGAGAGGAAGACTGTGGATGAGATGGATTGATTTAGCGTCTGGAGTAATGAGGGTAGGGTTGTTATACATAGGGTTGCTTTGAGTCTCTGGCTACACAGTGGCACATAGCAACAATATATGTGACATTTTAATTTTTTATATGATCTATTTTAAAAAGTATATAATGTTTCCTTTTATGTATACGCTTTGAATTATTTAGGTAATTCTTTATCAGTATTGATGTTATTTTTCTCTATTTTAAGGAGTTCTGCTCATATGCTTTCCCATATTTTGATCAGGCATATAGACATGTTTCTAGTAAACAACTACTTGAGTTTAAGCTCTGCAAGTCCTACATTCTAAACATTTTTAAATTTCTCTTCATTTTTTTACAATTTAAAAATTATAATTGCATTAAGTTTTTTATAAAACATTTTGGGGTTTTTATTCAATCATTGATGCTTTTTCTCCCTTTACAATATATACATTACAATATATACAATACATTCACTTAACAATGACCTTCTTTCTCTTCACCTATCCCGATTAAATGTTCATTGTTAGGATTCAACAAATGCACTTTTCAAAGGTGATGTAAATTGTTGTCATCAGAGGTGACTGAGTGGAAAGTCTATGGTATTTAATTTCTAATTTACTCTTTTATCTTTTGAATTCTTGATTCCTAGGTTTTAACGAAGAATTTAGTGTCAGAAATGTTGCTACATTTTAAAAAAAGTGCAAAATTGACTATCACAGAATTTGGTTGCAATTTCAAGAGAGACTCAGACAAGTTAGTAAATTGTTGGGCTTATAATATCTCAAAGTAATTTTTTACAATATAACTTTTTATCTGATAAAATCTTCATTATCTAAATTAAGTGGTAGGTGATATTATCTATCTGTAAGAATCTCAAATGTGACTCTCTCCTCATTTGCTGATGTCAGATCACTGCACATACTCATACACATTCAAGCACTGTGTGCACACATTACCCCTAAGGGCCAGCTCAGAATGTGTTCCCACTATTCTGACTACATTGGTTTTTTCCCAGGTACTTCAGCAGATTGTTTCGAGAGTCAGTCATTTTGAGTACCTTTAATAAGGTAGTATTTGCTAAAGCATGACTGACAGAAATAATAAGTTAACGTTTATGAGAGAAACCTCAGTCCTAGAGCTGCAGTAGGCAGACAGCCAACTGAAATTGTTTTGTGGATGAAATATTTCCTAAAAATAGCTCTCCCAGCTCAGCCTAATGCAATTAAAGTTAGTGATGTACATAATATGAAAACTGGGAGCTCTTCCTGTTAATAACCACTGTGGAACTGAGGCAATCCATTTCATTAATTTAATATACACTTTCATATTCCCATGATAATAGAAGTATAATTAAAATGATATGCTTTGATAGGCTTTTCTTTCTAAAATGAAATTTTGCAAGTACAAATATATATATATATATATGCATATATATGTAATTATTGCTTATTGTACATTTGTTTTAGAGTCTCCTCTTCCACATCCTCCCTTTAAAACATTTTTTTAAGGTTGAATCCTCCTGACAGTAGTACTGATAAATTTCCTGATATAGGAAACTGATTAGAAGGAAAATTATCAAGAGCATGACAATGTGCTGAAATCTGAAGAAGAGGAGAATTTAAAATTGTATTTGGGAAATGTTTTACTGTACCACTCACAATCAGAATTCAGTTAATAAATGGTAAGTGTTCATGATTTCTGATAATCAAATGCATAAGAAGTGATTAAAATAGCAGCAGTCTGAGGGAATAGGACTCCATTTAATGAGAGCTTGGAAAAACTGTTTTCTGTAATTTTTTTATGACTGCACATAATTTTAAAAAATTTAGAGTTGATAACAAGTCATGCCAAACTCATTATCTGGGAGTCAGTTCTGACTCAATCATCCTATATGACTGAGTAGAACTACTATATGAGGTTTCTTAGGCTGAAATCTTTTGAAACAGACTACCATATCTGTTCCCTAGAGTAGCTTTGGGGTTCAAACTGTGAACCTTTCTTATTAACAGCTTAGAGTTTCACCAATGTCTGACTTGATCTTCTGACTTGATACTTTATAGACAATTTTAACAAAAAAGGATTCATGGGTTAAAGAAAGTAAAGCCTTACTATTTATATTAACTATATTTTTATGTGGTTTTGAGGTGGTCACATCTTGATGGTGGTCACTTAAGGGAAGCTTGTGTGTCGTGTTTGATGTGAGTTACTGCTTTTTTCCCTCCCAAAAGTGGGTGTCAGTTGAACTTTTGACCAAGGGTGGAGACCTACTAAAGGGTATTTAAAATCCCGTAGGTCCCTCGGGCCTGTGCTCCTCTGCCCAAATTTATTAATTTTAGAATGAATATTCTTTAAATGATACAGCAACCATTTATGTATTTGCTGTATTGAATAACTTGGAGTTGCTGGGATGCTGAACACTGTTCCATAGTCGTGTCAAATGCCATAATGTTTACCCATTGTGTACAATGTTTGAAGGAGCTTCCAGATTGAGTCAGGTTGGGGAAAAAAGCGTGGCATCCACTTCCTAAGCTAGCTGCCTGTGCAAACACTATAAACTTACAGAAATTATGTTAGTTATAGAGCAGAGTTCAGATCTTTTGTCAAGGGTTGCTATGAGTCATATTAAACTTGGTGATGCTTAACCACTGCTAAATGAGACTAGAGTTGTATCTAAAGTAACATTGTTCCACTTTGTGCATTACTCTTTCTCTATGTGCTGTATTAAGTAATCTGGGTTTGCTGTGATTCTGAGCCTTGTGCCATTGGAGTATCAAATACCATAATGGTTTCCTATTGTGAACAGTGTTTGGTGGAGCTCCTAGTGTAAAACAGGTTTGGGAGCAGGAGTGGCATCCACTTTCTAAACCACATACCTCTGGAAACTCTATGAACTTAGAGAAACAATGATAGTTATGGAAAGGCATTAGGTTTTTGTTAATAGAGTGTCTGTGAGTCGTGCTCAACTTGACGACAATCAACAACAACAATAATAACAACATACCTTTATATTCATGAAATGGGTTTTTACTCAATAAAACTTGAAGATATGGTTGAATAGCCAGAATAAAAGGATCCCAGAACTTATGCTCCATTTACAAAAAGAATTTTTTTAAAATTTCAAAGGAAAGTTTGTTGTTGTTTTGGAAAGTTTGGTTAAAGTTAAAAATCAAAGAAATATTGATACGGAAAATTTTTAACTATATATT
>NW_006399925.1:2636847-2649562 GCF_000299155.1 Elephantulus edwardii
TATGATATATATTTAAACATCTAAATATTGAATGCAACTTTTTCATATAAATAGTATCATTGAAAGTATTTAGTTTTTCCTATGCTTTCAATTAATTGTCAGAAGTAGTAAATGGCTTCTAAGAGACTATATATTTCACTTTTCAACATAAGGGGAAAGATTTCCTGGGAAGTGATGGTGGAGATAGGAGGACACCCTTCTCAACTCTTGGGCTTTTCCTCATCTTCCTCTTGTAACACAAAGGAGAGATTCCGTAGGTTTATTTTCTTCAAAGATACATCTATTCAACTGCTTCAAATCTGTGAGACTAGTAAAAAATTCTATGGAACTTGATAAGGAATTCTATTTCAAACCTTAACTAGTTTAAAACTTACAAATTCTTTCAAGCCTGGTAGTACCTGATGAACTATTATGATTTAAGAAACCTCAAAGAGAAGAGTGTACTGGGGGGCAGGGGTGGACAGGGAGAAAAGTGTAACAATGAAGAATGGAAATCCAAAATCTCTATACATTTTCACTAAAATTAATAATAAAAAATAAAGACTTATCTATTTAGAGTAAAAAAAAAGAGAGAGTGAGAGAGATTAAATATCAATTAATTAAAAAGTAACAATTTAACAACTTATAGTTCCTGTTGATAGATGCTGTTAACTACAATTCGTAGTGATCCTATGAACAACAGATTTGAACCTTGCCCTATCCTTCACCATCCTTACCATCTCTGATATGTTGGAGCTCACTTTACACTCAGTATCAACCAATCTTTTGGAAGATCTTTTTCTCTTTTTCTGATCTTTTACCTTTCCCAGCATGATGTGGTATTTTTACTAGGACTGGCCCGTCTTAAAAACATATCCAACATATATGATATGAAATTTCTCTATCCTTGCCTCTAACCACACTGGCATATTTCCCCAAGGCAGACTTGCTTGTTCTTTTAGAAGTATATGAAGTAGTTAGTATTTTGCTCCAGTACCACAACTCCAAGAAATTGATATTTTATTCTTCTGTCTTTCTTATTCATTGTCCACTCCCAGATGCGTAGGAAGCAAATGGGAAAGACATAGCTTGGATCAAGACCACATACGTCTTTAAACTGCCATCTTTCTCTTTAGCACTTCAGAGAGATCTTTGACAGCAGATTTTCTCAATTCAATATATCTTTTTTATATCTTGGCTGCTGTTAACTTAGATGTTGATTGTTGTTACAAAAGAGCAGAAAATAGCCACAAAATAGCCATATTAAAAGTTCCAGCCTTTATTCACTATGCACAATTATGTGTTCACTCTATTACTGGTCCTTTGTGAAAGTTATAATGGATGATATTTGGATCTGGAGGAAAGATCTTTATTTTGTTATTTATGACACAAAACACATATACTTAATTATGTTGATTTAGTACTTAGAACCTCCAATGTATGCAATATTTTATAAGAGAATCCCAGACATAGTACTTTTATTTCTGGAATTTCTTTACTGGTTGGTTCTTCAAAAAGAAGAGAAAGTTTTCACTTGTCTTACAAAGAAAGAGAATCAAATTAATGCGAAGAAGTCTTTCTTTTATTTCTAGTAATCCCATGTCTAATTTTAAAAGAAAATATTTAAAAAGATGGGAACAGTTCCAGTCTTTCTTTCTAAATTTGGAAAGTTAGAAGAACCACTAATTTGCCAATGGTTGCAGAACTAGTATGGTATTTCCTGAAATTTTTCAGTGTCAATCAATTATGTTTGGTACAGTGGCTCTGTGTAGTCCCTCCATCTTATTTTAATGCTTTCTGGGTCATTCAATATATTGCCCATAGCATATTTTAATATTGCAACACAAGGCTTAAATTTGCTTTTCAGTTCTTTCAGCTTCTGAAATGCAGAGAGTTCTCCCCTTTTAATTTTCTAATTCCATCTCTTTGTACATTTCATGATAACACTTTGCTTTGTCCTCCCGAGCTACCCTTTGAAATTGTTTGTTCAGCTCTTTCAATTAGACATGTTTTCCTTTAGATTTGGCTTCTCAATGCTCCAGTTCAATCTTTACAGTCTCTTCTAACATCCATTTCCATTTTGTTCTTTCTCCTCTGTTTTTGTAATTACCTTTTGCTTTCTTCGTGGATAATATCCTTGATTAGGATGATATGCCTGGACCAGGAGGCTGTTGTGTAAATGGAGCAGGGTAGCACTACATGGCTTGGAATTAGGAAGGGAGCATCAGGGTTGTATTCTCTCTCCATACTTTTTCAATCTATATGCTAAGCAAATTATCCAAGAAGCTCGACTCTATGGAGAGGAATGTGGCATCAGGATTGGAGGAAGACTCATCAATAACCTACATTATGCAGATGACACGCCTTATTTGATGAAAGAGAGGAGAGCTTGAAGCCCTTGTTGAAGAAGATCAAAGAATGAAGCCTTTGGTATGGATTGTATCTCAATGTCAAGAAAATGAACATTCTTACCACTGGACTGATAGACAGCATGATGGATGGAGAAGAGATTGAAGCTGTCATTATCTTCATCTTGCTTGGATCCACAATTAACACCCTTTGTAAAAGCAATCAAGAAATAAGGAGACACATTGCATTGAGAAAATCTGCTGTTAGGAACCTTTCCAAATTGTTGAGGAGTAGTGATGTCAGTTTGAGGACTAAGGTGTGTCTGATTCGGGACATAGTCTTTCTAATTACTAGCTATGAAGCTGAGACCTCGACAATAAGGATGCCAGAAAAAAAAATTGACACCTTTGAGCTGTGATGTTGGAGAAGAGCACTGAATATCCCATGGACGGCCAAGAGAACAGATTCGTCTTGGAGAGGGTGCAGCTGGAGTGCTTTTTGGAGGCAAGAATGATGAGGCTTCTCCTCAAATAATTTGGACATGTTGCTAGAAGGTGCTATTTCTTGGAGAGGAACATGATGTTGGGAAGGGTGGAAGGGGTCGGTGAAAAAGAGGAAGACCCTCAAACAGATGAACTTGCATAGTGATTAGGGCAATGGGCTCGTGTGTGTCAGGAAGTGTGAGGATAGCACATGACAGAACAGAGTTCGGATCTTTGGTTTGTAAGGTCTTTCTGAGTCATGCTTAATTCAACGGCACCTAACAACAGTAACACAGAATTAATTGTTGAGAGCGTTATCAGGACTGTGTATTAGAGAGTCAGTTTCTGGCTTAATGTGTATACAGCATTGTGTATGTGTGTTTCTATTGGTTGTTGTTGTTATATGTTGTCCAATTGAATGCACCTCATAGCTATCCTATATTGATGAATCTGAAACTGTTCTAGCCTTCACCATCCTCACCACCTCTAACACGCTTGATTCCATTGTTACAGTTACTGTGTCAGTCCATTTTGTTGTGAGCCTTCCTCTTTTACACTGACCTCCAACTTTTCCAAGTTTGATGTGCTACGAGGACTGGCTTCTCTCAACAACATGAGCAAAGCATGTAAGATGGAGTATCACTATCCTTGTCACCAAAAAGCACCCTGCTTTCACTTTCTACAAGACAGACCTGTTTGTTCTTTTTGAAATCAGGGGGATATTCAGTAAGTACTCTTAATACCAAGAATAAAAAGCATGAATTCTTGTCAAAAGAGGAGAAATGGAACACAGGAGCACAGGGTCATGAACATCTCTCTGAAATGGGTAAAGGGAGTAAGAATAGCACAACTCCTCACTGTCCTAGATCAGAAAACAGATAAAGAGTCCATAGCCCAATCCCATGGTGCCTCTAGAGTCACACCAACAGCAAGAGCTTTGCTTATTCATTGTTCACTCACAGATTCACAGTTGTGATACTGAGAATGGGTTTTGTTAGGGAAACAGGTTGGAGAGTGGGGGAGGTAAAAGATATCACCCAATATAAGGCTAGATTTTAGCTCATGTTTCAAGGCACAATTCTACTACTATAAGCATTCTTTTAGTACAATCAATTCCCTTTTGGAATATCAAATTAATATTCAACTTGATTGCATTTTCCCTGTAACTACAATGTTAATATTGTTGTTGTTGTTGTGTACCATAGAGTCAGAGCCAATCCATAGCTGACCATCTGGCAGGTTTTCAGAGGCAGTTAATTGAAGGGGAGGAGATTGCCCATCCTTCTCCCATGGAGCAACTTGTGGTATCAGACCAGGTGCCTTTGGGATTGCAGCACAGCTTCTTGCCACTAGGCCACCAGAGCTCCTAACTACAATATGGCCCATCAGAAAATGTTAATCATTTTTCAATATATATTAGCATGAAATATCTCTCATATTCATTTCAAAATATATCTCAGCATCACGACAATAAGGAAGGGGGGAAACAAATGAAAAGCAAAACCATCATTATCCATCAAATAAATCCAAATAAACACATAGAAGTTAACACATTTCAAACCATTAAGTATATCTTGATTTCACTGTTTTGGTCTTTGGCATTTAAATAAACAAAGTTACCTCCTTGCTCTAACTCTCTGCCAAGATATTAGCATAATATTAGATTTGCTTTGTTGTGCATGACCCACTTATTTATTCCTTTGCCATCAGCTACTATTTCTCCTTCCTCCCATTTCTCATTTATTTTTATCCATAGTTTTCCCCCTTGGGAAGGGAGTAAGGGTCAGATACTTTTCCAGCCCAAATTGCAGGTAACAAGACCAGTTGGACAAGTGCTTCACCTTTAGTCCATTCAGATTCATGTTGAGTAGGGTTATATTGGTACAATACCAGTGGGCTATCTCAACCACTAGGTAGAACAGTAGTATTTACACAGTTAATCATACTTTTCCAAGATGAGGTGAAGGTACAATCCACCCCAACAGACCTTTAGGAATTCTTGCAAACAGGTTTAAGAGTGTTTATTGTTATAGCTGTTTGCCCAGGAATCACCCTAGCCCTGGGACTGCAACATGCAGTAGGGTGCATTTCAGGTGAATTGGGGAGGAATTATATAGTAGCACCATCATCTTCGCCTTCTCCATCTTCTCCAGATATCCCTAAAAACATAGGAATCTATCCAGTGGTGAAGCCATTTCCTCCTCTTAAACTGAGTGTGAGCACACACTCTTGAAGACGTGTGAGCCAGCCTTTCATACCTTTATCTTTACCTGTTTCAGATAGCAAATGTTTCAATTGCCCATTATAATTCTCTATCAGACCATTACTCTGAGGGTGGCAGATAACATGGTATATCCATATAATATGATGTTTCTTGGCTCATTGCTGTACTCTATAGATTATAAAGTGTGTTCCCTTGTCTGAGAAGATACAATGTGGGGCCCAAACAGGTACAGTATTTTTTTCCAGTATTTTAATGTTTTGATTTGTTTGGCATTTAAATCAGTTACAATATATGAATCCAGTCCAGAGTAAATATCTATTCCTAAGAGTATCCATTTGAAGCCACCTGGTGCCACTTGTGCCATTGGTGCAATATAATTGAACTTGTCAACTATGCACAGTGCTCTTCCCCTGGGAATCTTCCCATAGCCATCTGTAATATCTTTCTTCCTTTCTGGAAGGCAGAACAATCTTTATTGGCATTTTGAGCCTCAGAGAGGTAAAGGGGAATATGTCTAGTTTCAGCCCACCTCTGCATTGCTACTGCATCCCCATGTCCATTCATTTCATGGACTCAGTTTGCCACTTTGTGAGAGTGTACTACCTGCTGATACCAGTCACCTTTTGATCCTTGCAAGGGGTTCTTTTGATGGGCATTGTCATGTCTAACTCTAATGAGCCCCTTAAATTCACAGAGTGTTTTCCATCAGTCCATGCCCCACGTTGGTGTCCCTTTATCCACTGCCAATGACTCAGTAAAAATCTGAATATCTGAACTCTCACCATTGCTCAGTTTCTCAGTGTCTGCTAGGAAGACAGCATGTAGTTCAGCCCATTGTGCAGATCTGCTCTTGTCTTCTGAAATCTGGGTCTTGCCATCTTCATCTTAATAATTCATTGTCCAACATTCAGATATACAGCAAGTGATTGAGAAGACCATGGCTTGGATCAGAAGTATTGTAGTCTTTAAATTGACATAATTACTCTTTAGTATACTGAAGTGGTCCTTAACAAAAGATTTTTCCCAGTACAATGTGTCTTTTAATTTCTTGATTGCTGGGTCGAGGAATAAATTGTGATCCAAGTAAGATAAAATCTTTAACAATCCAAGTCTTTATTTTTTCTATCAAAATATTGGCTTGATGAAGAGTATTTTTGCTTTCTTAATGTTGAGATGTTATCCATATTGAAGGCTGTAGTCCTTGATCTTCTGCTGCAAACATTTCAAGTATTTTGTTTCAGTGAGCCAGGTTGTGCCTTCTTCATATCCAAGGTGGTTTGATGAATCTTCCTCCAAACCTGACGCCACATTATTCTTTATGGAGTCTAGTTTCTCAAGTGATTTATTTAGCATTGCTGTTGTATTATATGTCATCAAATCTTCTACAACTCATAACCACCCTATGACAAATAATAGCTCTGAAATCTGCCCTGTTCTGAGTCAAAGTAAGTCTCCAACATACCTGTCACTATTACAACTGTCACTGTGTCTTTGATCTCATCCAAGGACTTTCTCTCTTGTGCTGACCCTCTACTCTTCCAAGAATGATTATCATTTTCCAAGGACTAGTCCCTCTTGGAAACATGTCAAAACTATGTGAGCCAGAGCTTCAGAATCTTTGAATCCAAGAAGCAACCTGGTTTCACCTTCTCAGGACAGACTTGTTTGTTTTCTTGGAAGTCCACAGTACGTTCAATACTTTTCTCCAGCATCATAATTCAAAGGTACTGATTATTCTTCTGTCATGCTTAGTCATTGCCCAGCTCTCTGATGCATAGCAAGTAGTTGTGAAGAATATGATCTGGACCAGGAGCACTTTAGTCTCTAGCAAGGTCCATAACAGCAGATCTTCCTAATGCTCTCATTTTTTGGTTCTCTGACTGTTGGTTCCAAGAGTGTTGATTGTGGATCAGAGTAAGATACAATTGTTAACAATCTCAATCTTTTTTCTATCTATTACGGTGCTGCCATTTGGCTCAGTGATAAAAATCTTTGTATTTTTGATGCTGAGCTCTAATCCATACTGAAGACTGCAGTCCTTGATCTCCTGCAGCAAAAACTTCAGGCCCTCCTCAGTTTCAGCAAACAAGGTTGTGTCATCTGCATGATGCAGGTGGTTGATAAGTCTTCTTCAAATCTTGATGCCACATTCTTCTTTATAAAATCCAACCTCGTGCAAGAAGCTTCACTGCAATCCCAGAGGATTGTACCAGTCAGATCTGAAATTAAAAAAAAAAAATCCAACCTCTTGAGTGATCTGTTCCACGTATAGGTTTAAAAGGTATGGAAACAGGACACATACCTGACATGCTTCAAGATCCTGCTGATATTATGCAAAAATGACCAGAACAATACATCAGCAGAGAACTTCCAGTTGTGCAAGCTGGGTTTAGAAGAGGTCATGGCACTAGGGTTATCACAGTCAATGTTAGATGGATCTTGGCCAAATGTATAAAGTTCCAGTGTCAGTCTGTGTTTCATTGACTATGCAAAGGCATTGACTCTGTGGATCACAATTTGGGGCTAATGTTGAGAAGAATAGAAATTCCAGAACACTTGATTATGCTTGTGTGAAACCTATACTTGGACCAAGAAACAGTAGTAAGAACAGAATAGGAAAACTGCATGGTTGAGGAAAAGGAAAAGTGTACATCAAGGATGTACCCTGTCTCCAGATATTGTCATTCTATATGCAGAACAGATCATTTAGAAGCTGAACTACATGAGAATTAATGTGGCATCAGGATTGTTGGAAGACTCATCAACAACCTGTGTTATGCAGATGAGACAACCTTGCTTACTAAAACTGAGGAGAACATGAGACATTTGATGGAAAAGTCAAGGACTGTAGTCTTCAAATTAGATTGAAGCTAAACATCAGGGAAACAAAGATACTCACCACTGGGCCAATTAGCAGCTTTACAATAGATGGAGAAGATATTGAGATTGTTGATAACTTCAGCTTGCTTGGTTTCACTATCAACATTCTTGGCATGGTAGATAAGAAATCAAAAGACAAATTATATTGGGAAAGTCTGCTGTCAGGGACCTCTCTAGAGCACTGAAGAACAACAATGTAAATCTGGAGACTAAAGTGTGCCTGATCCAGACCATGGTCTTTTCAGTCATTTGTTATGCCTGTGAGAATGGGACAATAATTAAGGGTGGTAGAAGAAGAATCTATGCTTTTGAATTGTGTTGCTGGAGAAGAGTGTTGAACATACCTTAGACTGTCAGGAGAACAAATAGGTCTGTCTGAAATGGTGAAACCAAGCTGCTCCCTGGAGGCAAGTATTTTGAGGCTCCATCTCACATACTTTCAGCACATGGCCAGGAAGGAACAGTCCTTGGAGAGAGGCATCATGCTTGGAAAGGTGGAGGGACAGCACAAAAGAGGAATTACAAGGATGAGATGGATTTCTCAGTGACTGAAGAAATGGGATTAGGACTGTCAAAGATGGTCAGATTGGCTCAGGATAGGGCAGAATTCAGAACTAATGTACATCGGGTTGCTATGAGCCGCGAACAATTTGATAGCACATAGCAACAAAAACAACATGGATTTTTTACTGTAATAGACAAAAGATAGCTATCATCTGTGTTTGGGTTCAAACCTAGGAGAAAAATTTCTCAGTATACATTTTCACTGAGAGCCAAAAAAAAAGTGATCTGAATTTAAGCTGAAAGACATTAATATTTTTATTTCAGGGGAAAGTAACTTACATGACAATTATTAGCACTGCATCTGGACAGGACAATTACTCAGTAAAAGGAGAAATTAAATGCCCAGAAGGTACATCCACAAATATTCAGGCTATGTTCCCAAAATATAGACGTGGAATAAGCAATTCTCTGGAAGCAGAGAAGGGAATGGAGTCACAAGATGCCAGCAAGATGAGTACAAATACCATAAGAAACACACCCACACCCACACCCACACCCACACACACACACACACACACACACACACACACCCGTATTCAGATCAATTGATATGTAAGCCAAATTTAGCCTAAAATGGTCACTGTAAGGATATTTGTACTCTACCATACAACATGTTAGTGTTATAATATCGCTGTTAGTTTGCCAGCAACTTGACAGTGACACCCTCATGGGGGTAAGTACAACGGAGATATACCACTCTGGAGAGGATCAGAGAGTCAATCCCGATAGGGTGGGCTTGCAGATGTGGGACATGAGGATTTGTTAGGAGAACCTCAGCCTTGTGCAGACCACTCCCAGCTCCACAGACGCGGCAGCCTTATTCCCAGGTGGCGAGCTTTCTCAACCCGGTACAGCCAAACACAGGGGAGCTTTCTTTACCCTGTATTAAAGGCCATTGGGAGGCTTGCATTTATCTGGAGCTTAGGCAATCTGTCCTGGCCAGGAACACTCCCTTCCTCCCCAAGATTCCACAATATTTTGAGAATTACTATTGTTAACATTATAGGTTTTCTTTCTCTGCTATTTAATTATTCTACACAGTCTGCATATTTATGTAATATTTCTTTTTCATATTTCTCAGAAAGTTTGATATGAAATATATTTGCAAATTAAAAAAATCTTCAAACGATCTTTATTTCATAACAGAAAAAAGAAAACCACCCAAAAATAACCAGACAAAACCCTAAAAACCTGAATCTGAAGATGAAAATATCAATTATCTGCAAGTTTGTCTTACAGGTAAAATTAGTACAATGTCAAACACCTGTCTCTTAGAATCTCTTCAGAACATTCAAGGACAGCTCACAGAAATATTTTGCTCACAGTATCACGTTAACATCAACTGTGTGTTTGTCACATTTGGATGGTGATACATTAAATGGAAAGAGTCCAACACACAGAGGGTGTGATGTTTCTTAAATGGCAAAGGAAACATCTATAATTATAGAAGTCAGGACACAATATATCATGCTCACAGATAGAGTCAACTTCCAAGACTTTCCAAAGTTCACCATGGATAAAGTAGAGTTAATTCTATGCCATTAATTTGGGGTAAACATTTAACAAGTGGAAGAATATTTGTCATTTTCATCTCAATGAGTTGTTTCTGATTCATTGCAAAGTGAATTTTTTCATAGGATTTGAAATGAATAGTCCTCATTTTCACCTATTAAAAACTTTATCTACACTAAAGAGCTACATGTAGCTACATGCAAGAAACTTAAAATTTGAAGGCTTTACATACTATGCAATATTGTTATTGTTGTTGTTGTTATGTGCCCTCGAGTTGATTAAGACTCATAGCAACCAAATGAATAATAGCTCTGAACCCAGCCCCATCTTGAACCAATGGCAGTGTCTCTAACTCACCTGCCCCCAATGCCTCAGTCAATGCCAATCTATCTCATCCAAGATATTCATCTCCTGGTTTGCCTCTCCTATCTGCCAACTGTGATGACCTTCTTAAGGACTGATCCCTCTTGGCAATATTCATGAAGTACTGAGATGGAGCTTCACAACCATTGTCTCCAAGAAGCTATCTGATTTCACCCTTTTCAGGACAGACCTGTTAGTTCTCTTGGCAGTCCACTATATGTTCAATACTCTTATCAAGCACCACAACTCAAAGGCAATGATTCTTCTCTTATCATCCTTACTCATTATCCAACTATCTGATGGATAGCAGGTAATTGAAAATCCCATGATTTAAAGCAAGTACACCTTACACCTTAGTCTCTAGACTGACATCATTTCTCCTTAGCATTCTGGAGAAGTCTCTGACAGTAGACTTTCACAAAGCAATTCATTTTTTATTTTCTGATTGCTGATGCCAAGTGTGTTGATTGTAGATTTGAGCAAGATGAAAGTTTTTTCTCTTCTCAATCTATCATGATGCTATCAATTGGACCAGTGGTGAAAAAAATCTTTGTTTTCTGGATGTTGATCATCAATCCATATTGAAGACTGTAGTCCTTGACATGCTGCACCACACGTTTCAAGTCTGCCTCAATTTCAGAGACTGAGATTGTGTCATCTGTCAATAACACAGGCTGTTGACAGATTTCCTCCAATTCTGATGCCACACTCTTCCTCATAAAGTTTAAACTCTGGAATGATCTGCTGTGCATAGAAATTGAAAAAGTATTGGAAAAGGAAACATCTCCAACATACTCGTTTCTTGATTTTGAACCTTGCAATGTTTCCTTACTCTGTTGATAGGACTACTTCCTGACCTAAGTATATGTTTTCCATGAGCACAATCAAGTATTCTGGGCTTCTCATTCTTTCAATGTTAGCAACAAATTGTTGTGATTCACACAGTAAAATGCTTTTGCATAGTCAATAAAACACAAGTAGACATTTCTATTGGTACTCTCTGTTTTCAGCCAAGATTCATCTGACATTGGCAATTATATTCCTAGTTTTAAGGCCTCTTCTAAACCCAGCTTGTATTTCTGGTAGTTCTTTGTCAATGTTCTATTCCATGCCCTTTTAGAAAAAAAAATCAGCAAGTTTTTACTGGTGTGTGTTATAAGTTATATTGTTCTTTAATTCCCACACTCCTTTGGACCAACTAATTTTGGAACAGGAATAAATATGAATCTTTCATTGGCATTTGGCCATGTAGCTTTCCTCCAGATTAGTATTTGTTAATTAAAATCAATTCAGAGTCCTGTGTAGCATCTGGAAGTTTGAATTATCTCCATTATACTTCAGAAAATAAGCCTGGTGATCTATTTTTTTTAAAGTCCACAACCTTGAAAATTCTACGAAGTTGTTCTACTATGAACACATCATTGTAACAATACAAGTCAGAAGTGATTCGATGGTAACTAAACACACCAAGGTAAACACCAAGGTCATTTCTGAGTGTTTGATTGGCATAGAGAATTAATCTATTTACCTGCAAAATTAAGGATGGATGTTTAATTTACTTAGATACTTATGAGAGAAAAACATGATGGCAGACTTTTGAATACTTCTATAGAATGTGATTCTACTCTAAGACGTTGTGAGTTAGAGTTGACTCATGCCAACTAGTTAGATATTTGTGGTTGCTTATTGTTGAGTCAGAACCAACTCATAAATGACTCTCCACGAAGTTTGCAGAGGATTTAAATTGCTTGGGAGGAGATTGCTCAAACACGTGCCTTAATGTCAGCAGTGCAACTTAGCACTAGGTCACAAGAGTGCCCATTAGATAATCAGCAAGGCCTACTAATGAGGAATAGTTCTTGGACGATCTTTAATTTTATGTTATTTCCACTGTAGAAGATATACAAACAAATCATTTAATGTGACTGCCTAGATAAAGTAGGTTTGAATCCCATTTTATTTTTTTAATTGTGTACACAGTAGTGTATATTTTTGGTGATTTTTCTAAGAGATAAAAAAAGAGACTGTGAAATAACTAAAAGATAAAATACTAAGGAGACACTAAATTATTATTATCTGAGCAGAGAAATTTGCAATATAAGTCATGTTGATGTCTTTAAAAGACTATTTGAAAAAAATAATTTCAATTTTATTTCAGGATAATGCCTAGATAATTTATGCAGCTCCAACTGGCTGGAAGAGATCAATATTTATTCCCATTTAAAAAAAAAAGTTGACCCTACAGAGTGTGGAAATTATCGTACAATATCACTCATATCATATGCAATTAAAATCCTGCAGAAGATTATCCAGAAAAGACTGAAAACAGTACATTGACAGATAACTACCAGAAATACAGGCT
>NW_006399925.1:2650237-2651900 GCF_000299155.1 Elephantulus edwardii
AAAAAATATTATTTCAGTTTGATTTCAGGATAATGCTGAGTTAGTTCACTTAGCATATGCTCTTCAGTCCCTCCCAAGCTAGGTAGTAATTTACAAAATAATTTCTCTCGAATGCTGCACAGCATTCCATTGTGTGAATGTACCATAATTTCTCAATCTATTCCCTTGTGGTTGGACATTTGGGCTGTTTCCATGTTCTTGCAATGGTGAATAATGCTGCCATGAAAATTGGTATACAAGTTTCTATGCCTCAGTTCTCATTTATTCAGTGTATATCCCAAGTTGTGAAATAACTGGTTTATATGGAATGTCTACATTTACCTTTTTTTGGAAGCTCCAATGTGCCTTCCAGGATGGTTGTACCATTTTGCAAGCCCACCAACAATGTGTAAGAGTTTCTTATCTTGCCACATCCTTTCCAGTATTTATTATTTGCTGCCCTGCTAAACTTTGTAACTTCTAATGGGTTAAGATGCATCACATTGCCGTTTTTTAAAATTTGAATCTCTTTTATTTCCAGTTGTTTTGAACATTTCTTCATGTGTCTGCTGACCATCCGAATGTCCAGCTCTGTGAAAAGACAAAAAAGCATTTTCTTGGGAAACAAGGACCAGATAAAGAGGCCCATTTGTGCCACTTATATTTAACATTATTTTGGAAGTACTTGCTAGGGGTAATATGACAAGAAAAGGAAAAGGGATGGCAAAGAGATGACTAAAGCGTTGCTGTATGGAAATAATATGATAGTGTACAAAGAAAACCCCAAGGACTCAACAAAAAATCTAGTAAAAGCTAGTAGACCAATTTAGTAGAGTGGCAGGATACAAAATCAATATACAGAAGTCAATGGAATTCCTCTTAAGTAACAAAGAGAACTCAGAAAAGGAAACTGAGAAAGTAATGCCATTTACAATATCTAGCCTGATCCAGGCTATAGTCTTTGGAATTACGTGCTATGCATAAGAGAGTTGGACAGTTACTAGGGATGATAGAAAGAGAATGATGCCTTTGAGCTGTGGTGCTGGAGAAGAGTGTTGAATATACCACAGACTGCTGGGAGAACAGACAGGTTTGGCCTAGAGAGGGTGAAGCCAGAATGCTCCTTGCGGTCAGGGATTCTGAAGCTTCGTCTGACATAACTTTGGGCATGTTGCAAGGAGGGACTGGTCCTTGGAGAGGGACATCATATTTGGGAGAATGGAGGGACAGTGTAGGAGAGGAAGACCCTTGATAAGATGGATTGATTCTCTGATTGGGGTGGTGGGAATTGAGTGTGTTGGAGATGGCGAGGTTGTCACAGGCTAAAGCGGCGTTTAGGGACATTGTACATAGGGTCACTATGAGTCACAAGCAACTCCATGGCATATAACAACAACCACCACCACAAATTGAGATACTTGGGAGTGAACCTAATTAGAGACACAGAAGACCTATACAAAGAAAATTCACATCTTTCTGATTTAAACTCCTGCTCTGGGGCTCACAGCACAACTCCTCATCACTAAGCCAGTGTTCTTTTTTTAACTGTTATTATTCTCTCCTTTTTTATTTTTTCCTATCTCCATACCTCTTCAACCTATATGCAGAACAGATTATCCGGGAGGCTGGGCTCTATGAGGAGAAATGTGGGGTCAGGATTGGTGGACGATTTATCAACAATCTG
>NW_006399925.1:2653030-2662978 GCF_000299155.1 Elephantulus edwardii
AGCAGTTAATCACAAGGGAGGAGATTGCCCAACCTACTCTTACAGAGCAGTTAATGGTCTCGAATCACATGCCTCCAAGATTGCAGCACAACTTCTCACCACTGGGCCACTAGAGATCTCCTTTTACATTAATATCTGACTAAAAATCATTTGCATCAGTCAGAAACCAACAATATTAAAACATCACCAATTTTCCTACTTTAGATTTTTCTTATGCTACAATCCTAGCTGTAGAGCTTTGGGTCTTGATAAGAGGTGTTCACAGAGGTAGAACAATGAAACAATGATTGTATCTTTTTAAAAATGATTTCATTTGCTTGGGGAGAGAAAATGGAATTTTATGGCTCCTTGAGATCCTTTTCATTTCTTGGATATAAGTGTTTCTGGACATTGATTTTAATATCATTTTTCTTAAAAAAATGAAATCTATCTTCTCATTAGTAGTTCTAATGACATAATATGCAAAAATGCATCTCTTATTAATCTTATAGGTGAGCTGTTCTTGTTACAGGCCAAGGAGAACTATCATAATAAATAATAATTAAATTCCATAAGGGAGTATAGAAGTCCTTGATTTTAGGCTTGATGAACATTTAAAATTAATTAATTTTTATCATAATCACAATCAATGGATTATTTTAGCTTTCATGTTCAAAACTCATAGATTTAATCTAGTGTTCCTCTCCTTATTTCACTAATTAAAAGGTCTTTAGATCATATGCTACTTGAAATATCTCTGCATAAGATTCCCAATATTCTTAGTGTGGAAGATAGGAAAAACCCTACAACACTCTCTGGTAAGTTATTTTTTGAGAAAATACCTCTCTTCTCTAGTACTGTCATCCAATTGCACAGGACAACTTATGCATGGTTTTAAGTTGTGGAGTGGAAATATATTTTTTAAACTTGTCCTGAAAAGTTAATTTGGAATATTCCCTTGTTCTTCAGACAAGGATCCTGTTGTCTAGATTGCAGACAAAGGTTTCATCAGAATAAGTTTTGTCTTCCACCTCCACAGAAACTGAAGCCAGCTTATGGGTGCAGCAGCAGACCTGTCCCTTCCATTTTGAGTTGCATATAATATTCTTGGAACAGATATTAAGTCGAAGACTGCCATAGGATAAACAGCTGTAAGATTTTCTGTGAGTATTCTGAAGAAATCAAGAAATCAAAGGACTGAACAGAAAATCTCAAAAGGCAGGTTGGGACGACAAAGCAAGATACTATAATGAAATGTGCAGAGAGCTGGAGTCAGAAAATCAAAAGGGCCAGACTCGCTCAGCATTTCTTAAGCTGAAGGAGTTGAAAGACAAATTCAAGCCACGGGTGGCAACACTTAAAGATACCTTGGGTAGAATGTTGAATCATCTAGGGAGTATAAAAAGAAGATTGAAGGAGTACACAGAGTCACTGTATCAGAAAGAATTGGCTGACATAGAGGAATTTCATGATATAACATGAGCAAGAACGTATGGTGATGAAGGAGAAAGTTCAAGTTGCTCTGAAGGAATTGGCAAAAAACAATGCTCCTGGAGTTGACAGCATACCAATTGATTTATTTCAACAAACAGACGCTGACCTGGATGTGCTCACTAAGTTGTGCCAGGAAATCTGGAGGACAGCCAGCTGGCCAACTTACTGGAAGAGATCAATATTTCTTCCCATTCCAATGAAAGGTGAGCCAGCAGAGTGTGGAAATTATCAAACAATATCACTGATATCACATGCAAGCAAGATTCTGCCAAAAATTATCCAAAAACATTTGGAACAATATGTCAACAGAGAACTGCCAGATGTGCAGGCTGGATTTAGAAGAGGTCATGGTACTAGGGATATTATAGCTAATGCAAGATGGATCTTGGCAGAAAGC
The DNA here is from genome assembly GCF_000299155.1 of Elephantulus edwardii. Taxonomy (NCBI): domain Eukaryota; kingdom Metazoa; phylum Chordata; class Mammalia; order Macroscelidea; family Macroscelididae; genus Elephantulus; species Elephantulus edwardii. Next base: position 2,654,901 of record NW_006399925.1, read on the forward strand.
AGAGAATACCAGAAGAATGTCTATCTGTGCTTGATTGACTATGCAAAGGCTTTTGACTGTGTGGATCACAACAAGCTGTGGCTGACTCTGAGAAGAATGGGAATCCCAGAACATTTGATTTTGCTAATGAGAAACCTCTACTTGGACCACGAGGCAGTCGTCAGAACAGAGCAGGGAGACACTGGATGGTTCAAAATCAAGAAAGGGGTCCATCAGGGATGTATTTTGTCTCCATACCTTTTCAGTCTGTATGCAAAACAGATCATCTGAGACACTGGGCTGTACAAGGAGGAATGTGGCATCAGGATTGGTGGAAGAATCGATAGCAAATTCGTTATACAGATGACACAACCCTGCTCGCTGAAACTGAGGAGGACATGAAGCGCTTGCTGCAGAAGGTCAAAGACTGCAGTCTTCAATATGGATTGAAGCTCAACATCAAGAAAGCAAAGATTCTCACCACTGGGCCAATTCGTAGCATCAGTATGGATGGTGAAGAGACTGAGATAGTTAATAGTTTTAGTTTGCTTAGCTCCACAGTCAACACTCTTGATAACAGCAGCCAGGAAATCAGGAGACGAATTGCATTGGGAAAGTCAGCTGTGAGGGACCTTTCAAGAGTACTGAAGTGCAACGATGTCAGACTGGAGACTAAGGTGCGCCTGATTCAGGCTATAGTCTTTGCAATTACGTGCTATGCATCGGAAAGCATAGTTGGAGAGTGAAAAGGGATGATAGAAAGAGAATTGATGCCTTGGAGTTGTGGTGCTGGAGAAGAGTGTTTTGTATACCATGGCTTGCTAGGAGAACAAACAGGTTTGTCCTAGAGAGGGTGAAGCCAGAATGTTCCCTGGAGTCAAGGATTCTGAAGCTTCATCTGACATACTTCGGGCATGTTGCAAGGAGGGACTGGTCCTTGCAGAGGGACATCATGTTTGGAAGAGTGGAGTGACGGTACAGGAGAGGAAGACCCTCGATGAGATGGATCGATTCTGTGAGTGGAGTGGTGGGAATGAATGTGTTTGAGATAGCGAGGTTGACACAGAATAGTGAGGCATTTAGTGTGCCTATGAATCACAAATGACTCGATGGCACATAACAACAGCAACATTCTGATTTTGTCTTTTTTTTTTCTTTACATAAAGAGAAGTCCCTAGTGATGAGGCAAAGTGCAAAAGAAACACAATAATCTTTGGTTGGAAAAATCTGTACTCATTAATTTACTATTTACTTTTCATCTTTCTTAAACTATTCATCAAATATCTCCAAATTCAGAAGCTACCATTTCTTAGAGTTTTGAATGTGTGCATATATAGAAAATACACTATTCCCTCAGAGAACATAGAGAACTGTCTTTAGGGTAGTTTGTCATGTGCCATTCATTTAATTCTTTCTTCCTTCCCTCCCTCCTTCCTTTCATCCTTTCCTCCTCTTTTCCCCTCTTCCCTCCCTCTCTCCCTTTCTCCCTTTCACCTTCTCTTCCTCCTTGTTTTTGTTTATTTTCTTTCTTCCTCTAGTCCCTATCCCTCTCCTCCCTTCTCTTCTCCTCTTATTCACACGCCTCCCAAGCCAGGCTTTCCACATCTCTCCCCTCCCCTTTCTTCTTCTCCCCTCTTCTTTCTTCTCCTCCCTCCTTTTCTTCCTCCCTTCTTTCTTGAATTGATTTCTCCTTCTGCAATGGAAAATTACAACAATAGTAGAACTTTCAGATTAAATCTTTTTATGGCCAACTCGGAGCTGATTCATAGCTGACCTTCTATTGAATTTTTGAGACAACAAATCATATAGGAAGAGATTTCTCCTGAAAAGCTGCTAGTGGATTTTAACTATTAACATGTGCCCTTTGGGTTAGTAGCACAATTTACTATAGTCTATGCCATCAGATCATCTTTTCTGATTGTTAGATGAATCAATATTGATGATGATGATGATGATGATGATAATAATAATAATAATAATAATAATAGGTCTATAATATAAAGGGCTTTGACAGAGAATACAGCTATGCTAGCCTGGGACTGGAAGACACCTACTGGGTCAACTGACAGAAAAAGATGCATACTTTTTCCCATTACAAAAAAAATGCATCAGAATATGTGTGGATGTGTGGTGTATACCATTGAGTCGGGATCAACCTATAGCTGATCCTCTAGTGGATTTTCAGAGGCAGTTAATTGCACAGAATTAGAAGCTCTGGTGGCCTAATGGCAAGGAGCTATGCTGCAATCCCAAATGCATGTAATTTGAGGCCACCAGCTGCTCCACGGAGAAGGATGGGCAATCTCTTTCCATGCAATTACTGCCTCTGAAAACCCACTGGAGGGTCAGCCATGGGTTGGTTCCAACTTTATGGTAAACAACAACAGATTGCCCATTCTTCTCCCAAAGAGCAGCTGACAGATTTGATTATATCACAGCTTCTTAACACTGAACCATGTAACATAACTGAAAGAGTGTAGAAATTATCTAGCAATATCACTAATATCACATGCAATCAAGAAACTTCTAAAGATTATCCAAAATTGACTGGAACTGTACATCAGCAGAGAGCCTCTGGACGCGCAAGCTGGGTTTAGAAGAGACGGTGGCAAAAGGAACATTATAGTTAACATTTGATGGATATTGGCCAAAAGCAGAGAGTACCAAAGGAATGTCTTTCTCTCTTTCATTAACTATGCAAAGGAATTTGACTGTGTGGATCACAACAATTTTTGTCTAACCTTGAGAAGAATGGAAATCCCAGAATATTTGACTGTGCCCATGTGAAACCTATATTTGAACCAGGAAGCAGTAATCAGAACAGATCTGGGAAATATTGCATGATTGAAGATCAGGAAAGGTTTGCATCAAAGATGCATCCTATCTCCATACTTTTTCAATTTATATGCAGAACAGATCATTCAGAAGGCTGGGCTTTCTGAGGAGGAATGTGACATGGCATCAGGATTGGAGGAAGACTCATCATCAACCTATGTTGTGCAGGTGACACAACCATGCTTGATGAAACTGACGTGGACATGAGGCATATGCTGCAGAAAGTCAAAGACTGTAGTCTTCATTATGGACTGATGCTCAACCTCAAGAAAATAAATGTTCTCTCCACTGGGTCAATTGACAACATCATGATAGATGGAGAAGAGATTAAGATTGTTAACAGCTTCAGCTTGCTTGTTTTCACAATCATCACTCTTGGAACCAGCAGTCATGAAATCAAAAGACAAATTGCATTGTGAAAGTCTTTTGTCAGGGACCTCTGCAGAGTACTGATGATCAACAATGTAAGTCAGGACACTAAAGTGCAACTAATCCAGGACATGGTGTTCTCAATTACTTGCTATGCATGAGAGAGATGGGCAGTGATTAAGGATGATATAAGAAGAATCAATTTCTTTAAGTTGTGATGCTGGAGAAGAGCATTGATACCATGGGCTGCCAAAAGAACAAACAGGTCAGTCCTAGAGAGGGTGAAATCAAGCTAATCCCTGGAGACAAGGATTTTGAAGCTTCATCTCACATATTTTTGGCATGTGGCCTAGAGGGACAAGTCCTTTGAGAAGAATATCATGCTTGGAAGGTGGTCAGCACAGCAGAAGAATACCCAGGATGAGATGGATTGATTTAATGACTAGATATGTAGGATAGGGTCTGTTTGAGATGATCAGATTCGCTCAGAATAAGAGAGTTCAGAGCTGTTGTACATAGGCTTGCTATGAGTCACAGGCAACTTGATGATACATAACAACCATGATGATGACAGCAACACCAATATCGTTACTATCACATTCAAGCAAAATCTTACTGAAGATGGTTGAAAAAATGGTTAACAAAGAACATCAACAGAGAATTTCCAGGAACTCAAGGTGGATGTAGAAGAGGCTATTGCACCAGTGATATTATTGGTGATGTTAGATGGATCTTGGCTGAAAGAGAATCTCAGAAAGATCTCTATCTCTATTTTATTGTCTATGCAAAGACATTTGTCTGTATAGCTCTGTACAATTAATGGAGGGGGCATGTAGATAGCCAAGTGCAACTAATTCCACAAAGAGGAACTGCTCCCGTCAAAAATATTCATAATACAAAACTAATTACTGGAAGGTCAGACATGGACTCCCACATATATGCATTTATTTCTACTGACTTCAACTCCAATTTTACTTCTCTACTGAGTCCAGAATTCTTTGCAATGAGCACATAGACCTCACAGAAACTTATTTATGGTTATGGGTTTTTTAGAAAAGTTAACGGGCTATAATTCATATTGCATCAGAATATGATACCTCAGTGCAGATAACTTTTCAAATATTTATGCTAATGTTTTGACTTTCAGAATCATGGTTTAGCTCAGTGTTACAAAGCTCCCTTAAATCTGTCAATGATGGCATTTTAACTAAGTCTTTCTTCAAGCTTGAGTGAAGGCCCTGGACGCTGGCTCCATGAGGAAACAATCCCAAGTCAGCTCTGTCTCATGTGGGTCTTTGGTTTTCAACTAAAGCTACTGTAGCTCTTGTGTAGATCCTAATTTGTCTGGTATAAGAATCTTTGGCACCAAAGGACATGCATTACACATCTTGCATCCTCTTCCTTGTTGGTATTGAAATTCCTTCATTTTTATCACTGAACCTCCTCAATTGAAACTTTGTGAAATTACGAGACTAAGCAATCTTCTCATGGATAGATGAACACATTCCATTTGCAAGGTCCCTCCCAGCTATGTGGTATAGTTAAAGTCAAAAGCTAGGAAAGACATTCATAATAATAAGCCATTGACACTGCAGTATAGCACAAAATTATGTTAAACATTGAGAAGAATGTAGATTCCAGAATGTTGCTAACGTAAAATCTATACATAAACCAAGAGGCATTTATCCAAACAGAACAAGGAGATACTGTATGTGTTATGCCAAGGAAGATGTATTTCATGACTGTGTCTTTTCTTTATACCTATTCAATCTCTATGGTAAGAAAATAATTTGAGAAGCTTGACTATATGAAGGAAAATGTGGTTTCATTACGAGAGGATTCATCAACAACCTATGTTATTCAGGTGACACAGCTTTGCTTGAATGTGGGGAAGACTTAAAACACTTGCTGCAGAAGATTAGCGACTACAGTTCCAATATGGATTATATCTTAACATCAAGGAAACATAATACTTATCAATGGAGCAATAAGTAACATCACTACAGGAGAAAAGATTGAAACTCTGAATATTTTATCTTGCTTAGAACCACAATCAACACCGTTGTTACCAGCAGTCAAATAATTAAAAGATATGTTGTGTTGGGATAATCTGCTGTCAAGGATCACTCCAACATATTAAGGAGCAATGATATCAGTTTAAAGACGAAGTGGCACCTGACTCAAACCATAGTCTTTTCAATAACTAGTTATACGTGTCAGAGCTGGACAATGATTGAGATTGACTAAAGATAAGTCAGTTTTTTGAATGTGCTGTGATGTTGGAAAAGAGTATCAAATATCCCATAGACTGCCAAAACAACAAACAAATATGTGTTAGAGAAAATGCTAGGTGCTCCTTGAAGGCAAGGATGATAAAGTTCACCACATACACTTTGGACGTGTTCTTAAGAGAGACCAGTCCTTGGAAAAGGACATTGTGCAAGTAGGAGTTTCAATGGAAATAAAGAAGACCCTCAATTGTGTCAATGGATTGACACAATGATTGTAACAGCATGTTCAAGCCTATCAAAGATAATTAAGATGGCACAGGACATGAGAGTGATTAATCTGTTGTTCATAAGATTGTTATGATGCATATTTAACTCTATGGCACATAACAATACTAGCATGATATGATGAGAGGTCTGGTGTACTAGTGGATAAAAAGCTGCACTGCCAACCCAAAAGCATATGGTTCAAATCCACCAACTCCTGTACAGGAGAAAGATGGGCAATCTCCTCCCACATGATTTACTCTTTTTAAAAACCCTTTAGAAAATCAGCTATGGGTCGGATCCCACTGTATGACACCTAAGTACAATGATTATAGAAGGATGTAAATGAAAGAAAGAAGAAAACACATACAGATGAGGAAATATTGCTACTATTCTTCTTAGTTATTAAATCTTTCCAAGTGACAAAACTTAGATACTGAACAGGATACCTGCAGCCAACTAAAGATTTTTGGAACCTTCCTAAGGCACCCCACTGTGCACACAGTATGAATCCTTTTTTAAATGGCAGCACTGAAACAGTCCAGCAATCATCTTTGTTAAATATATTAGGTTCCTAAAAGATTGGATCTTCTGATAAGAGCACATATTATCTGTGAAAACACTCAATATTCAATATCACTCTAGAAACAATTTCTATTACAGTTAATGTTATGCATTTTGAAAGAGTACGGTTGTCTTCAAAACATTGGTAGAAGGTCCCAAATATTTGGCTTCTATTAAAGATGCAATCAGAAGAAAATGCTCACTATGACTCCAAAAATTATGCTCAAACTATAAAATCAGAGATTGCAGAGCAGCTTCTTGCTACAAGGCCACAGAGCTCTCTTCAGAAATATACTGCTTCATTTTTCCGCAGTGAAGTGTCTAATGAATTCAAACCACTAAACTTTCAGTTAGTAAATAAATGTTTAAATGCAGCACCAACAGAGTTCTTCCTAGAAACCCTTTAGTCCAAGTTAATCAGAGTAACTTCTCATACTAAGACTGCAGGTTTCATTTTAATACTCCTGGGATAGTTGTTTCATTAGTTATTTATTTTCATTTTAAGACAAATTTCAATACAACTCCTATGTCAGTGCTTCAAAATCTGTTATAAATACTGCTTGATAAACTTTGTATGTTCGTCCTTTTTGTTGTTGCTGCTGTTAGGTACTGTAGAAATGACTATAACTCATAGCAATCTTATGCAAAATATATCCGAACCGTCCCCTATTCTGTGTCATCTTCGTCATCTCTGGTATACCTGTCACAATCACTACATCAATTCATCTCATTGGAAGATCTTCCTTTCTTTTACCTACAACATTCTATGCATGTTCTATTCAAATGACTGGCCCAAAGTCTCTGTGAAACAATGCAAATGTAAAGAGGCTACATTTTATGATCATATTAATATATCATGAAAACAAGGTTTTACAGAATATGTAGATGCCTGTGAATCACTAATAACTAAAACAGTTACAAGTCAATGTTTATGTTTGTTTCATGTTATGTAGAGCAGCTGTTTATTATGTGTGTGATCTATACATAAGAAATTACTCCTCAATCTTCGGAGTCCAAACTTCCTTTTTGCTCAGGGCAAAAAAAAAGTGCATCACACCTGTACTATGTTCACTATCAAGTGTGTACTGAGTGCTGGTAATTCACAGGCATGTCAGTAGATGCACCGCTGTGAAAATTCTAAATTTTGTTATAATTTTCACAAATGCCTAGTAAGATTAATCTCTTAGTCTAGTCCCTACTAGAATTTTAAGCGAAATTTGTTTATCTTTTAAACTGAGTAAAGATGAGTTGCAAACTAAATTTCGTGTTCTTGGCAGAAAATTTTAAGATAAAGTCTCTAGTTAGTTAATTAATGTATTTATATCTATTAATATAAACAGTTTTTATCTAGCCAATACCCAAAAATTTACCAGAACTCTCTTGTATAAAAATATTAATGAATTTTCTGATTTCTGTGAAATTGCAGAAATCTTATCAGAAATATGCATTGATTGTTGTTGTTGTTATGTGTTGTCGAGTCATTTGCGACTCATAGCGACCCTATGTACAACAGCCCTAAACCCCGCTCTATCCTGTGCCAATCTCATTGCCTCTGACACACCCATTCCAATTACCCCAGTCACTGAATCAATCCACCTCATAGTCTTCCCCTCCTATGCTGTCCCTCCACCCTCCCAAGCATGATGTCCCCTCTCGAAGGACCTGTCCCTCCTTACAACATGTCCAAAGTATGTCAGACTAAGCCCCAGAATCCTTTCCTCCAAGGAGTAGCCTGGTTTAACCCTCTTCAGGATGAATTTCTTTGTTTTCTTGGCAGACCATGGTACATTCAATACTCTTCTCCAGCACCACAGCTCAAAGGCATCAATTCTCCTT
>NW_006399925.1:2664666-2672866 GCF_000299155.1 Elephantulus edwardii
TTCTCCAGCGGTTTTTTCCACAGATGTAATCGATCTGATTCCTATGAACACCATCAGGTGAAATCCATGTGTATCACCTGCATTTATGTTTCTTATAAAACGTATTTGCAATGAATAAGTCATTGATTGTACAAAATTCATTCTATCTCCAGCTTCACTTCTCTCACCAAGCCCATGTTTTCCAACTACTATTTTTTCTTCTTTGTTCCCAACTTTTGTGTTCCAGTCACCCATTATTATCAATACATATTGATTGCATGTTCAATGGATTAGCTAACAATCTCAGAGACACACAGCTGATGGAAAACCAGAGTATGATGAGTCAGACTATTTGTACATCATACTTCGATGAGACTAACTGACTGAGGATATTTTTTCTATATCTTTTTCTTGCTGTTTTAACATCACAATAGGAGTATTTTCCAAACAAAAGTCAAGTTATTTATGCATTTTGGGGGATCATCTACAACTTACAGAGACCCTATGTACAATAGCTCTGAACCCTGCCCTATCCTGAACACTGTCCTATACTGAGCCATTGTCACTGTCTTTGACATACCTGCCCCTATTACCCTAGACATTGCATCAATCCATATCATCTAGGGCTTCCTTTCCTGTGCCCTCCTCTCTCCACACTTCCAAGCATGATGTCCTTTTTCCAAGGACTGATGTCTCATGGCCACATGCCCAGAGGATGTGAGACAGAGCTTCAAATGTCTTGCCTCCAAAGAGCAATTTTTTTTTACCCTCTCCAGGACAGTTCTGTTTGCTATCTTGGTAGTTTGTATCAGTTCATATAGTGAAGAACATGAGGTAATCTTTTTGAGGCAAACCACTCCATAGATGGAGCCTCATTCATGCTTTATCATATAAAAAATTCCTGACACACATATAATCACTCTTATGAATTAGAGTGAGTTCTACTTGAATCCATTGATATTCTTATGAAAAGAAAGGACATATAGAAGGTCAGACCCAGATTAAAGATGGTGTGGTATCATTGGTCCAAAACAGCTTTCCTACCTATCAATTTTATACCACATGACTGTGTGAGAACTTGAAATAGAGTGCATATAGACTAGTTATTATGGGGGTAGCCTTTCCATACCACCAAGTTTAAGCTGAGCAAGTTTAGCAGGCTATGTGGGAATCTCACTAATAACAAGAGGAAAGCAGAAAGCAGTGTGAATCCTTCAAGGTAAGGAATACCTGCACCAGTCAGAACAGGACCTACAGGAAAGTGGACACAACTTAAGTGGAAAGCCGGATATCAAGATAAGACAAAGCTGAGTTGAGACTGCTGTAGCATGGAGCTGGAGCCAGTACCCTGTCCACCATGGGGCACTATTATGGTATTTGAAACACCAGTGGTACAGCATTTAGTATCACAGCAACTCCGCATTATCTCAGTACACCAAACTAACAGACAAGTTCTAAACCTTTTAGAACAAAATTTTTCCCAAACAAAATTAATAGCAGGGTGTAGAGCCTGTAGTCCTTGGGCCCAACTGACTCTTAAATACAAAGATTCATCCTCCAGGTCCTAATTGATTTATACAAGCCACTTCCAGTTGATTGTTAACTAAATCCAGATGACCAATCAACTTACACAAAACAGTGTGAACAAAACAAAAATATGACCTAACAATTTACACACAATATCCAACTAAATCAAGAGGACCTACCTTCCAGAATCCAACTGCTTTACACATGAGCCCATAGTAATAGAGAAATATAATTGGAATTGGAATTAGAAACAGGTGCCAGAGCAAGAAGGCCATCTTTGACCCTGTGGAAATCAATTTCGTATTGTGGATATTGCTGATGGGATTGTTCCCTTTTGTGAAGTTAATAGAATCAGACTCCACCAATCCCATGCTGTCCCATTCTGTTTATAGATAACTTTTGAAGATGGAGGGGGAAACTGGCAATTTATGCTATCAAGAATCCCAGTAAATTCTGGAGTTAACAAATATTTAGAGAAATAAGAAAGCATCTTCTGATAGAACATTCTGTGAGAGTGTGGTCTGGCCAAACCCTGAATGTGAGTGGTCTTCCATCCTCCAAAAATGTGAACCAATACATTTCTGTTGTGTTTCGCCATATAGTCTACAACGATGTCTTACAATGACTTTATGAAACTAATGCAATACCATTAATTTAAAATTTCTTAATATCTTCATAAAAATTACTAAGTTAAAAATTTCCCCATAGCCTATAGACCCCTTCAGTTCTATCTCTTATTCACTATATTTCTATTACTGAATTCTGCCACAATATAGTATTTTGATTCATCCATCACACCATAATTACTGTTAACAAGTATTATTATTCTTAGTGACAAGAAGCTGTGCTGCAATCCTGAAGGTACACAGTTCAAATCCACAAGATGTTCCACTGGAGAAGGAGGGGCACTCTCCTCCTGTGCCAGTCAGATTCAATTTGCTGGTACACAGCAACAATAATAACACAAACAAAAACAACCCATCAAATATTGTTATGGTAAATATTTTTAAAACTATTTTTTTATGTATATACGAAAAATACAGACTCTACACATGGATTTCACTTGATGGCATTCACATGAATCAGATTGATTACATCTGTGGAAAAAATATTTTGGTAAGCTAAATATAAGCTTTGAAAACTAGGTCACATGCTAATTTTGAAACAGACATCAACTACTCATACGCAATTTCAAACTAAAGCTAAAGAAGTTTAAATCAAATACATAGAAATCAAAATTTGACTGTGGGTCTAGCCCACTTGAATTTCAAAATCAATTCAGGGACAGGTTTCAGGCCTTGAACACTATAAATGAAGACCAAATGAGCTGTGGGAGGATATAAAAAATATTGTTGAGGGAGAATGCAAAAAGTCATTACAAGGACAGAGGAAGAAAAATGACTGAAACGGATGTCAAGGCAAAGGAAAGAAATAAAGAAATTAAGGAACTGAACAGAAGATATCCAAGGGCAGCGCAGAAAGACAAAACAAAGAATAATGTGCAAAGAAAAGGAGGCAGAAAATCAAAAGGATTGAACTCGCTTGGCATTTTTTAAGCTGAAAGAACTGAAGAACAAATTCAAGCTCAAATTGCAAACCTAAGGATGCTTTGGGCAGAATATTGAATGACTCAGGAAGCATTAAAAGAAGATGGCGGGAGCACAGAGTCACTGTACCAAAAATAATTGGTTAACCCAGAAGAATTTCATGAAATAACATATGACCAAGAGACAATAGTAATGAAGGAGGAAGTTCAAGCTGCTTTAAGGAAATTGGGAAAAAAAAATAAGTCCCCAGGAATGGATGGCATACTCAATGACATAGTTCAACATAGAGATGCTGTCCTGGACATGCTAACCAGTTGTGCCAAGAAACCTGGAGGACAACTACCTGGCCAACTGACAGGAAGAGATCCATATTTATCTTATCCTGCAAAAAAAGGTGATATAAAAGAGTGTGAAAATCATCGAACAATAAATCTGGTATCACACATAAACAAAAATCTGCCGAAGACTATCCAGAAAACACATTAACAGAGAGCTTCAAGGAATACAAACTGGATTTAGAAGAGGCCATGGCACTAGAGATATTATCATAAATGTCTGAATAATCAGAGGAATGTCTATCTGTGCTTCATTTACTATACAAAGACATTTGACTGTGTAGATCACAACAAATTATGACTAATCTTGAATTAGTCTTGAATGAATCTTATGGGAATCCATAATATCTGATCATGCTCATGCAAAACATGTAATTGGGTCATGAGACAGTCATCAGAAAAAATCAAGGAAACACTGCATGTTCAAAATTAGAAAGGGACTGCATCATATACTTTATATATATATATACAGAAAAGTTCATTCAGGAGCCTGGAGTTTATGAGGATGGATGTGGCATCAGGATTGGAGGAAGACTCATCAACAACCTACATTATGCAGATGATACAACCTTGTTTGATAAAACTGAGGACGACCAGAAGTGTTTGCTGCAGAAGGTCAAGGATTACAGCCTTTAATATGGATTGAAGTTTAACACCAAGAAGACAATGCTTTTCACCACTTGGCCAATTGTTAGCACCATGATAGATGGAGAAGAGACTGAGATTGTTAACAATTTCAGGTTGCTTGGTTTAATAGCCAATAGTTTTGGCACCAGCAATCTGGAAATAAAAAGATGAATTGCATTGTGGGGAAGTCTGCTGTCAGGGACCTCTGCCAAGTGCTAAAGAGCAATGGTGTTAGTCTAGAGACTAAGGTGTGCCATGTCTAAGGCCATGTTTTCTTAATTACTTCCTATTCATCAGAGAACTGGACAATGACTAAGGTGAACAGATAAACAATTTATTAATTTGATTTGTGGTGTTGGAGAACAGTATTGAGCATACCATGGATCAACAGGAGAACAAATAGATCTGTCTTGAGAGGGTAAAACCAAGTTCCTCCTTGGAAGCAAGGGTTTTGAAGCTTCATTTCATACACTTTGGGCACATGGCCAGGAGGGATCAGTCCTTGGAAAAGGACAACGTTCTTGGAAAGATGTAATGACCGCGCAGAAGATGAAGAATCTGAGTGGGATGGATTCACACAGTAACTGGGGCAATAGGATTATGTGTGTCTGAGTCAATGAGGCTGGATCAACACAGAGCACAGTTCAGAGCTGTTGTACATAAGGTCACTATGAGTTGTGAGCAACTTGATAGCATATAACAACAACAGATGAAAAAGAATGGTTATATAAACAAACACACTTAAAACCAACTAAAACCCAATTGATATAAACTCATCAACCCTCCATAGATGTTCTGAGCCCCCATAGATGTTATGAGTCTATAGAAGTTTATGGGAGGAGAATACTTACCTTTCTTTTGTGGAGCGTCTGGTGGATTCAAACCACTGGTCTTTAGGCTAGCAGCTAGATATACTATGTCTTAAGCCACCAGAGCTCCTTACATATTTTACATGTTAATAAATTTAAGTTAAATAATTTTTAAATAATAATAAAATACACAAGGATATTTATTGTAAATCCTATTTTGCCAATTGATTTTTCTCAGTACTTAAAGACTTTCATTGATTTCTGCAGAACTCTTGTGTCTTCCACAAGCTTATATTGCAATAAATTTAAAATTTGCCCAGTACTATAAATAACCAAAGTAAAAAAAGAAGTCAGCAAAGAATATCTTCATTCCATTGAAAAATTTGTGCAGTTATAATATTTGGTTGATATTATCTTTATATGAGCAAGTACAGTGAAGGTGATATAATAAAATGTGTGCAGAAAATTTACTTATTCAATAAGGCTAATAGTGATTTGTATATTTAGATGTTGTTATGTTTGTTGTTAGGTGCATTTGAGTCAGTATCAAGTTCTGCTATAATTATAATGTCAAAGAGCTGAATTATTCCACAATGTTTTCTAGGCTGTAAGCTTCTTGGGAACAGATCATTAATTCTTTCACAAAGTAACTTGGTTAATTGAACTTACAATCTTTTAGTTAATTACTAGGAACTTAACCATTGTGCTACCAGGGCTTGTTTATAAATGCAAAGAGACTTAAATACTTCAGTATATTGCTTCTTCGTCTTCTTGCTATCCACAATGTGACAGCTACAGTTAAAAATATATTTTTATCACCATTATATAGATTTGCAATGACACATTCTTATATTTTTAGAAATTCTGGTTGTACAGTGTATTACATATTTGAATGTGAACTGAAAGATGAGTGGTTTATATTCACCAGCTGCTTTGTGAGAGAAAGATAGGTGGTCTCCTTCAGTCCAGATTTACAGCCTTGGAGAGCCAGTGGAGCATGGTCTATATGAGAATACAGACTCAAAGGCAATGAGTTTGACTTTTCTCAAATGTAAGCCATCAACAAAATGAGAAATCAATCCTGATTTGTAGAATTTTACTATTTTCATGGTTTAAGTTCCCTGCTAAATAGTCCTAATTCCATAGTATATTATATGTTGGGCGGATAACTGAAAAGTGGCTGGTTCAAATCCACCAGCTTCTCCACGGAAAGAAAATGAGCAGTGTCCCCTCATAAAAATTTTTAGCCTTGGAAGTTCAATGGAAAGTTATTATGAGTCGGAATCAACTCAATGGCAAAGAGTGAATCTACAATCTAAAACTGATCTAACATGCAATAAAAAATCATTAACAATCACTTCTGATTGAATGGAAAAGATGGAAATAAAAAGGATTGGTAGTTGGAAAAGCTGACTTTGATTTTAGAAATGAGGCTGAATTTCACATGACAAAATTTTGTATGATCAATGATTTATTCATTGTGAAATCTGTTTTTAAAAACTACAAATGGTATTTTTACAGATTTTGTTTGGTTGCATATGCAAGAATCAAACCAAATACCTTTGAAACCATAATATATGCTTAAACATAGTATTTCTTTTTAAGTGACACCATTTTTAGAGATCTCATTGACACAATGAAAAGATATTTTATATCACACACTGTATATAAATATAAAAATAAATTTAAGTGCTTTAACAACAAATAGAGGTTTTATTATGTGAGGATTACAGAGGACTTTGTAGAAAATACTCATCAAGAGCATAGATTTTAGAGGAAGACATTAGGTTTGATTTCTAGCTCGGTCACTTTCTGTGTAAATTTGTAGAAGGGTTTTTTCTTTTTTTATTTGCTTCATTTTTGTTTTGTCTTCTTTTCCCCCTCTGTGCTACAGTTTTCTTAGCCATTTTTCCCACCTTATAGGCTTATTAGAAGTACAAATTGCTAAACTACATAAAACAAGCATAACTCAGTATCAATATCATCGTTATATTAGCTCACTACATTGCTTGTTAAATTTAGTTAAATTTGTTATGTTCAACTGCTATGTTACTGTTATCATTAAACATTTTAGCATCCCTATATACATGAGATTAAATGAAGCCCCTTAAGGTGTTCACATATAGCTCTTTATAGCTAAGTTAATGTGAATTACCATGTAATTTCATATATTCTTTGAAAATGGAATGATTACAGTCCTCCATCGGCATCTTTGGAAAGTCTGTCCCTTTCACAAAGATTCACATGAATACGACACTTTAATCTGGCCAACCTACAAAGGTAGAAATGCACAAGAGACTTCATTGTCACTCATTGTGAGCTCCTACTTCAGATAGACCAAAGCTACATAATAACAAAACATGACTAAGAAGATGATACAAACAAGGTCCTTTTCTCTTATGGGATACATCAGGCAACTCCTTTTTGTCTGATTTTTATTTCAAAAGGTTTTAAGTAACAGTATCATTAAGAACATAGTTAGCTTTGCAAAGCATTAAAAAATATCATAGTGTGAGTCTACGCTTTTTTGCTCTAAGGCGTAACAAGGTTGGATCAATCAGAATAGACAAAAACATGTAATAGGTATTGTTATTAGAATATCTAAAATAGTAATACAATTAACAGTTTCTTTTATTATCAACATATGCTGATAATTCTAAGTCATTATGTTGTTACTGTTGTGTACTCTCCAGTCAAAACTGACCCATAATTGATCTTCCAGTGAGTTTGCAGAGGCCTTGATTTCCACAAAAGGAGTTGGCCCATCTATCTCCCACAGAGTGGCTGATGGATCAAACCATGTGCCTTTAGGTTGGAAGTGCAACTTCTTATCACTAAGTCACCAAATCTTACTCTAACCATCTTAGTGGTAAAATAATAGTTTTGGGCCTACATTTTAAACAATTGCTCTGCTTACTATTGAGTTTTAAAAATGTACATTTTAATTCCAAATTTACGTAATTTTATTACTTGTCCTTTAATAAACATTATGCTTTATGTACTCTCCAGGGAGTTGGGTTTCTGTCATTCCTAGACTTATATATACATAAGTTGTCTCTACAGTAAATTGTATTATTGGTCCTTTCTTTGGGCACAATTCTTACAGACAACACCTGTGGTCCTATAACTAAAAAGTCTCATATTTAAATAATACATTCAAAATAAACATTGATGGCTCAAAGATTATAAAAATGAAGAAAACAAACTAAACAGAATTTTAGTTACTTCAATTGATTATTTCCTATTGGAGATTTTTAATGGGTGTTTGAAATTTACATTTTAGAGTATGTAAAATAAATGACATTTGAATGGTCTATTTAAGTTCAAATAAACTTTAAACTTATTTTTATTAATTTTAATACAAATCAAGAAATAA
>NW_006399925.1:2672966-2689651 GCF_000299155.1 Elephantulus edwardii
TTAAGTTCAAATAAACTTTAAACTTATTTTTATTAATTTTAATACAAATCAAGAAATAACAATTATTACTAATTACTGTATGACCTTATATAAAAATAACGTTTATTGTAAAGAAGAAAGAGCTATTAAAAACCAAAACATTTCAAGAATAAAATGTTGTTGTTAAGTGTCGTCGAGTCGTAGGCGACTCATAGCGACCCTATGAACGACAGTCCTTGACACTTGCGTGCATGACTTTCATCCTTTCTGCAGGTTCATAGGGTTTCCGGAGGCAAACTATTTATGGAAGTGGATGTCACTCCTGCTTCCAAGCTTGTTTCAACCATTATCACATTTGAAACATCAGTGTCATAGTATTCAGCTTCATGGCGACCACAAGTTATCTCTGTATGGCAAATGGACATGCCAGGGCTATACGACCTAGAAGACTGTTTTACCATTCCAGCATGCACAAATGCTGGCCATCTCTGGGCCAGAGACCCTCAGTTCATCTGGCAAGTCCACTCTGACTCCCAGTATAATGATATTTTTATTATCTAAGTTGTATATTGAAAACAAGGATTACGTCTGAGTTTTTGGCTCAAAGTCAGAATCTTGTTTACATTTAGAAAGTAAGTAAGTGATAGTGTTTAATTTTTCACGTAGTATGATGAATTTGAGTTTGTTTTATATATTAGTAACTATTAACCAAATGATTACAAGTTTGGGATATATCCAGTGTTGTCTCAGAAGAAAATTCATGTAATTTACTTATAAAACTTAAATTCCTTTCTAACAAATAACTGACTCTTCAGTGGTGGGGTTTTTAGAGGCTACAAATAGCAGGGAAAGAGTTTACTCATCTTTCTTTTAAGAAGCTGCTTGTGAAGTGGAACTGCCACAGAGTCAGACTTTGGGTTATCAGTATAACTTTCTACAGAATACCATACCAAAGTTCCCTAAACTACTTATGAAAACTCTCATTACAGGATTCACAGTCAACATTAAGAAAGATGAAGAAAGGATTGAAGTTGTCAGTGATTTCATCTTTCTTGGATCAACAAGCAACACTTTTGTTACCAGCAGTCAGGAGACCTATTGCACTGGGCAAGCCCACTGTCAGGGACCTCTCCTAAATGGTGAAGATAATTATACCACTTTGAATACTAAGGTGCACCTGATTCACCTTCTCAGTCTTCTGGTCTTCTCAGTCACCTGGTATGCATCAGCGAGTTTGACGATTAGTAAGGATGAGAGAAAAATAATCGATGACTTTGAACTATGATGTTGGAGAAGGTACTGAATATCCATAGACTGCCAAAAGAACAAACAAATAAAATCTTGGGAAAAGTGCAGCCAGAGTGTTCCTTGGAAGGAAAGATTGTGGCTTCATCTTTTATACTTCAGATATGTAGTTAGGTGAGACTGTTCCTTGGAAAGGGACATCATGCTTAGAAAAATGGAGGGTCAGCCAAAGAGAAGAAGCCCTCCAACAGAATGGATTGTGATATAAGCAATGTGCTCTAGTGTGTCAGAGATAAAGATGGCACAGGATAGGTCAGGTTGGCTGTTCATAGAGTTACTGAGAGTCATACTCAAATCAATAGCACCTGAAACAATAGGAGTGGTTTCAAAATGTCAACCTTCCATTGAGCCAGTACATATTTTAACCATGGCACAACTTAGGGTCCTCTGACACATGGGATCTCAGTGAGTTGAAACAAACTTAGTGCAACTTTTTATTTGTTTTTTAATTATTAGTCCTGTATGTGGCAGAAAAGGAAAAATTAAACATAGGCAGACAGATAGGGATAGATAAGGTTAGAATAAAAGGAAAAATGGGAGAAGGAAGGAAAGTAAAATGGAAAGAGGAAACATAAAGAGGTCTAACTATGAAATTATTTGTTCCAAGAGCAGTAACTATAAAATACTCTATGCAGCTATCACATTAATATACTACTTTATTTTATTACTAGGTGCCATCTAGTTGGCTCTAACTCATAGAGATCCTAAGTTCAAGGGAGAAACTGCCCAGTCCTGGGTCATACTCACAATTTCTGACATGTTTAAGCTCATTGTTGCAGTCATTTTGTCAGTCTGTCTCACTGATGGTCTTCCTCCTCTGATCCTTTACTTTAGGGTGATAGCATGATGTCCTCCAGACACTGCCCTCTTTGGGTCACATGTTGTTGTTGTTAAGTCCCGTAGAGTCATAGGTGACTCACAGAGATCCTATGAAAGAAAGTCCTAGACACTTGTGTGAGTTTCATCCTTTCTCCAGGTTCATAGGGTTTCCGGAGGCAAGCTATTATGGAAGTGGATGCCACTCCTGCTTCCAAGCTTATTTTAATTGGGGAGCTCCACCAAACTCTGTCCGCCATGGGTAATCACTAACGCATTTGACACATCAGGGTCACATCGCATGTCTAAAATACGTGAGATGAAGTCTCATTATTCTTGGTTGTAGGGGACACTCAGACTGTACTTGTTCTTTCCAACACATGTCTGTTTGTTCTTTTGATTGTTTATGGTACATTTTCTATTCTTGACCAAAACACAATTCAAGCAAGACATCAGTTCTTCATTGGTCTTTCTTATTAATTGTCCAACTTTCACATACATATGAAGCAGTTTAAAATTCCCTGATTTTGGATTAGGAAGGTATTCTTGCACGTTAGCACATTAAAGCAATCCCTGGCAGTAGATTTTTCCCAGTGCAAGTCTTGATTCCTTGACTCCTGCCTCCAAGGGGAATGCTTGTGGATAGATGTAAAATGAAATTGTTGACAATTTCAATAATTTGTCTGTCTGTTAAGGTGTTGTTCATTGGTCCAGTTGTGAGGATTTTCATTTTTCTGATTTTTAGATGTACCACATATTAAAGGTTGTAGGCAAATCCTCTTTACTTTCAGCAAGAAAAGTTGTATCCTCTGCTTAACTTAGGTTGTGGATGAGGTTTCCTTTAATCTTAATTTACATTCTTCTTTCTATAGTGTCTCAGTTTACTTGCTCAGTATCCAGATTGAATCAATATGGGGGGAAAAATGCACACACTTTATTATTTAAAGCCATCCAATGACTGCTTCTTTGTCTAAGTAATAATTCCACAATGATGAACACAAATATTTTGCAATTCCCATTGCCTTTAAAGTTATTTATAACTTATTATGATGCACAAAGATGAATAGCTTTGCATAGACAAAAAAACACAATAAACCTCTTTCTGATATACTTTGTTTTCAGTTAAATTCATCTGATTCCGGAAGGATGTCCCTTGCTCAAGATCTCTTCTGAATTGAGTTTAGATTTCTGGTAATTATCTATTGATGCTCTGATCTAGATATTTTTAATTATTCAGAAGGATTTTATTCAGGTATGATAGTGATGATACTGTTTATTAGGTCTTTTTAATTCTGTAAAATTGTTGTGTTGGTTTTTTGTTTTGTTTTTAATGGGCACAGATATGACCTCTTCCTGTTGATTGGTCAAGTATATCTATTTTGCAAAAGTGTTAGTATAAATGAGTGAGTATGTCCAGGGCCAACCTATTAAAATACCTCAATTCATGGAACTTTATTTTTATCTCATTTATTCTGTGCAGCACTGGTTCTGTAGAATATAATACTCACTTAAATGGGTCAGTTTTGACTATTGTTTTTTGTATAATAACTTCATATAATATTTCTTTTTGTTAATTCTTTTTCTTTTTGTATATTCTTCTATCAATACTTTCTTTGTCATTTAATTTTTTGTCAGTGTTGTTGTTGTTGTTGATTGCCTTCAAGTTGAAGCCCCTTTACAACTATTGACATTTATCAAAACTTTGTCAAAAGAATCCTTTGTTATTACAATTCTACACTTGAATTTTTATGAACATTCTTTTAAGTGGTACAACACTGGTTTTTCAATTTGCTATACAGATGTAACTTGGGGTTGCTGTGATTCTAAATGTTGTGCTACTGGTGTATCAAATAATGCATAGTGGTTACCCATGGTGGATAGAGATAGGCTTGAAAACAGAAGTGGCCTCATCTTCTTAAACAACACTCCTTTGGAAACTGTGAACTTGGAGAAACAACAATAGTTAAAGAACAAGGTTCTGGTCTTTTGTTTATGGAGTCACTATGAGCCATGATCGACTCAAAGGCACTTAACAACAACAACAAAGACTTGAATTTAATTTTAAGGTTTTTCAGCTTGAGAAATGACAAGTATGTTCTTCCTTTTCAGTTTTCTAACACCAGATACTTAGACAATCCATTATAAAATTTTGCTTTTTCTCATGAGCTGCTCTTTTAAGTCATTTTTTATTATTACATTTTATTAGTTATAGTGAACATTTACAGAGATTTTGGGTTTTCATTCATTCATTGTTGCACTGTTTTCTCCACCCTCCTCCCCAGTTCGTTCTTCTTCCCCCGCCATCCGAATGTCTGTTTTAATTGTCCAATTGCCATAGTGCTTGTCAAAGTCTGTTCTGATTAATCTCCTTTGTCAGTGTGTCCTTTGCCATTCCCTATCTCTCCTCCCTGAGAGAGACTTCACCCTGATTCATAAGGAAAAGGGGATGGCGCATTCTCTTAGCTATTTCCTGCTGAAAAGGGACGCTGTAGGTTTCAGGGTGAAGATCTCTCACTACTCTAAAGGGCTCATTTGGCAGTAGGAAACACATAGACTATCATGGAGATTGATTTTGAAATTTAAATTCACTGTTATCAATTGTGCTTAGCCGTACATGTTCATATCCTTGAAGATGTATCATGGAAGTGTTGCAGCCTAGAAGATACAAATTAAACTAACAAGCTAAAAGTACATGAGTAATAAATTAAAAAGCAATAATATTCCGAGTAGAGGTTCAGCTTTATACCTCACAGCTTCTTCCTTTCTGTTTAGTTTCTTTTTGAGACTTCCAGAGCAATTATTAGAGGGTATTTTTAGGGAGGTGGGGAGTTTATTTCATTTGTTTGTTTCATTATTATGCTAGATTAATTACAAATTTCTAATACATTCTTTTTCACAGCAGATTCTTCCAATTTCTTTCACCACACCATCAAATTGTACAGTCCCATAATTAATAAGCCCCTGCACAACTATGTTCATCATCATCCCTCTACTTTTACACTCCCCTGCCTTCCATTGGATCCTCAAACTCATTTTACAATAATGGCTTTACACAATGTTTGTCCTTGTGTGACTGAGTTAGTTCACTCAGCATAATGCTCTCTAGTCCCTCCTAAGTTAGGTAATAATTTACAAAATAAGTGTTCCTGCATGCTGTGTAGTATTCCATTGTGTGACTGTACTATACTTTCTCAATCCATTCCATTGTGGTTGGACATCTAGCTGTTTCCATGTTCTTGCAACAATGAATAACGCTGCTGTGAACATTTGTGTTCAAGTCTCTGTTTGTGCCTCCATTCTCATTTTCTCAGGGTACGTTCCAAGCAATGGAATAGCTGGGTCATATAGAATTTCTATGTTTAGCTTTTTGAAGAACTGTCAAACTGCCTTCCTGAATGGTTGATTAGAGACTTGAGAGTAAAGCCCAAAACCATAAAGTTCGTAAGAGATAAACTGGGATCAAATTTAGAAGCCCTAGTCTATGGTATAAAGAGACTGCCAAATACTGCCATAAATGCACATCTGAAGAGGATAAAATTGATGAATGAGACCTTCTAAAGATAAATCCTTTTGCACATCAACAAGTTTTTCCAACAGAAAAAGTAAACCTATGGACTGGGAACAAACATTCGGAAATACCATTTCAGACAAGAGTTTCATAACATGAGTTTACAGAATACTCCTGGACTTTCACAAGAAAAAGACAGATAACCCAATTACAAAATGGACAAAAAACACGGAAAAAATTTTCACAGAGGAAGATATTCAAACGGCCAACAGATAAATGAAGAAATGCTCCAAATCATTGGCAATAAGAGAGATGCAAATCATAAACACAATGAGATACCATATCATTCAAGTAACAATGGCAAAAATGTAACAGGACAGCAAGTAATAAATGTTGGAGAGGATGTGGTGAGATAGAGTCTATTTTGACATCTGTGTACATCTTTTATTTTTCTTACCTTCTTTTTAATGACTTTTACCGTCTTCATTAATGCCCTTGATACCATCCCATAGTTGTCTTGTTTGATCTTCAGTCAGTAGTGCTCTGTTCAATAAATCGATTCTTGAGAGAGTTTCTAAATACAAGTTGGCAATAGTCTACTTGCATTTTGGTTCTAATGGACTTGCTCAAACTCTCTTAAGCATAAAATTGAAGTGACATATGAGTGATTGATAAACTCTTCAACACTTGACCTTTGGCCTTGTTCTGATTGCTATTTTCTTGCTTTTCCACTACTGAAGTCATTTTGATTCGTGTGTATTCCATCAGTGATTTTCATGTGCATATCCTCTTCTATTGCCAATTTTTTAAATAGATACTTGCAATGAACAAGCCATTGGTCAAATAAAATTCTATCATGCTTTTGGGAGTTTCATTTTTACCAGAAAAGTCATATTTACTATCTGCCAATCCTTCTTTGTTTTAAACTTTTGTGTTCTAGTAATTATTATTATGTGCAATTATTACTAATTCATCTTGATTGCATGTCCAATCCATTTTTAGATCACAGAACATAATGAAACATTTAATTAATTTATTTTTTTTACTCCAGTGGTTTATTTGCATGTTTGGGTAATGGTTTTAATAACTTGTCTTCCTCTGTTATTCCTATCAGTGATATCATTGTATTTCAGGTCAGATCTTAAAATGCTCTTTTAAATTATAAATATGCTACCATTCTGCTTCAGTTTGTCATTCCTGATATAACAGACCATAAGATTGTCTGATAAAAAATTTTCAGATCAAAAATTGCTAATAGCACTCCACTTACAACTTTCAGTATTCTTTTATTCATATTTAACACATTTCATGTTTCAATTATTAATGGATACTTCAATCTGTTTCTCTTCATTTTGAATCTTATCACATAATCAAATGACAGTGTTTTATTTGATGAACTTTACACTCCATCGAAGTCCTTAAGGTAGACTGAACTTTGAGGAGGCAAATCTCTCAGTCGTATTTTGAGTCTTCTAACCTTGGAGACTCATCTCTCAGCACTTTCCAATTTTACACTGTGATTCAAAGAGTTTTGAAGAGTTCATTATTTCAGAAATTGATAGCCAATTCTATTTTTTATCTGAGATTGGAATCTCTGTTGAAACTTGTCCACCAAGAGTGACATTACTGTATCTTGAACACAAGTAGCATTAACTTCCGGCATCTTAGGGAACTCTGATATCCTAGTGACAAGAAGCTGTGCTGCAATCCTAAAGATGTGTGGTTCAAGGCCACCAGCTGCTCCACAGGATGGGCAATCTCCTCCTGTGCAATTATCCACAGGATGGGCAATCTCCTCCTGAGCAATTAACTGCCTCTGAAAATTTTAAGCAAAAGTGGCATATCTTCCAGGCAGTTTAAGATACAAAAAGTGCCATAACTTTGTAACACACAGCCAGTAAAGTGTGAAAAATTGACAGATAAGTAGTGATGTTATTTTTTAAATCCCAGGAAAATAAAGCTGGGCCCTGACTCCTCAACAAATTTGAAGGCTGATTACTATGATTAAAATCAATCTAAAATAGACAAAATGTCAATTACTGTTATTACTATTATAATGACTATGATTAGTACTATTACTATTACTGAATGCAAGGAGTTCTTTCTGTAGTTAATTGCCAATAAGACAGACAGATTGCAATATCCACAGCATTTATTGCAGATCTGGGAGAACAGCAACAGTACTGTAAAAAACTGCTGCCTCATCTAGGAGTGGTTTTTAGGTTTATATACTTGGATTAGATACTAATCTTCTTGACAATATACTTTGCAAGAAAAATTACCCAATTTCCACACTTGAAAAGAATGGTTCCTACATCGTTATAATAAATAAACAACTTATGAAATAGTTAACATATAACTGATAAAAACACGTTTAAAAAAAGTAAATGCTAATCCAGGAAAGGTGCATTTGCCAGCCTGATAAACAGGCAGTTTAAGATGCAATTTACATATGACTGAGAAAAAGTTTCAAAGAGGTAAATATTAATCTGTTGTTGTTATGTGCCGTCGAGTCGCCTACGACTCATAGCGACCCTATATACAACAGCCCTAAACTCCGCTCTGTCCTGTGCCAATCGCACCGTCTCTGACACTCCCATCCCAATTATCCCAGTCACTGAATCAATCCACCTCATAGAGGGCCTTCCCCTCCTGCGCTGTCCCTCCACCCTCCCAAGCATGATGTCCCTCTCCATGGACCGGTCTCTCCTCACAACATGTCCAAAGTATATTAGACGGAGCCTCAGAATCCTTGCCTCCAAAGAGCCACCCGGTTTAACCCTTTCCAGGACAAATCTGTTTGTTTTCCTAGCAGTCCCTGGTATTCTCAATACTCTTCTCCAGCACCACAGCTCAAAGGCATCGATTCTCCTTCTATCCTCCTTGGTCATTGTCCAACTCTCTGATGCATAACAAGTGATTGGGAAGACCAAAGCCTGTATCAGACGCACCTTAGTCTCCAGAGAGACACCATTGCTCTTCGTTACTTTGGAGAGGTCCCTAACAGCAGACTTTCCCATGGCAATGTGCCTTTTGATTTCCTGGCTGCTGGTGCCAAGACTGTTGACTATGGAGCCAAGCAAACTAAAGCTGTGTACAATCTCAATCCCTTCACCATCCATCCTGATGCTGCCAATTGGTCCAGTGGTGAGAATCTTTGTCTTCTTGACATTGAGCCTCAATCCATATTGTAGGCTGCAGTCCTTGACTCTCTAAAACAGGCGCTTCAGGTCCTCTTCAGTTTCAGCAAGCAGGGTTGTGTCATCCGCGTAACGCAGGTTGTTGATAAATCATCCACCAATGCTGACCCCACATTTCTCCTCATAGAGCCCAGTCTCCCGGATAATCTATCTAGGAAAGATATATTTACTCTCCTGGTAAACGGGCAGTTTAAAGTACTTTACATGGATAAAAAAGGGTAAAAAAAAAATCTGAGACAAAATAGTTTCTCAGGCTTTAGAAAATTGATATTAGTTTTATGATTTCATAAGTATAGTTCAATAAATGATACATATTTGGATGATTCTGAACTAATTAATACTACCCAATCATTACTACTCATTGTTGTTCCCTCAGAACTGACTCATAGCTGGCCCCCCAGTAGATTTTTGGAGGCTGTAAACTGTGCTGGAAGAAATTGTCCAACATTCCCCCCAGGAAATGTTAGTGGATTTGAACCACAAAAAGAGGTGCAAAAAGACTTTGCGGTAGTAGTGCCATTCCCTACAAATTATTTCACCAGAGCTCCCCTAGCTTCATAAGTACAGCAAGTATGTTCCAAGTTTTACTTTCTTTCACTACATGTAGAAAAACCAAGAGTTTAATGTTCAGATAATTTATAATATTTATAAAATTGGTTCTTATGTAAATGAATTCCTTTTTGTTGCAAATAAATATATGAAAATGTAGACCATACACTTTACTTCTATTAAATAAAAATGTTTCTTTTCAATAGAAATAAGCTAATTTCATGTTTTAGATTCCATTTAATTTTAATTACATAGCCTCCTAATTTACCAGAGAGGTCTGTGGTTCTTGGATTTTTTGTAGAAAATCGATACAGCGCCTCTGTGATCTGTGCTTTCCTTTGAATTGTAAATATATTTGATTATATCATATACCATTAAAATAAAGTACAGACAGTAAGAATTGCTATCTATGTAGAACTGCATTTTGATACAAAGCTCACATTACTTTGTGTCTTAAAACTTTTATTTTATACAATTATTTCAATTAAAACTTCACCCTTGTGAACAATTATCTCTTTATGTTTCTCCTCACTACCTCATGTATATGTTTGTTTGTTTGTTAGTCAGTTCATGGGTTTTAGGCTGACAAATTACTGTCTAAAATTTCATCATCATTTCTTACACAATATACTCTATTCAGCACTCAAATTAATTTGTTTTATGCAGCTAAGATTTTAAAAGAAATGCATTGAAGACATTATTTCAGAAGCATGTAGGTCATAAAAGAATGATGGTGGCAGGATGGAGGAGGGGTGTGGGCTTAAGTGAAGTGAGGGAGAAGGAACCAGACCGTCCTTTCTCAGTAGCTGTTTCTGCATCAGGACCATCTGAAGAAAGCACCACAGACCAGAGGATGAGAGTCAGTGTCACTCCATGAGGTTTTGATGTTTTAATTTTATTTTAATTCTCTTCTAATTGTGTGTGTGTATGTGAAGAGAGATGAATAATTCCTTATAGGAATGAGATTGGGAGACCATGTAAATGAGAAGACATGTTAACCATGCTAATCTTTGCCTCTCAGAAATCAGACTACATCAATAATGGATTCTCAAGGATTCTGCAGAGATATTCTATTTCTCTTATCCTTGTTTTGATTTTTAAATCAGTTAACTCTACTCTCATACAAGCCGACAAATGTAAAAACTACCCAAAAAACCCTCAAATGTGTGCAAGACAAAATGCATCTTTTTCAGAAGATATTAATTTAATATTCCTTTTCAAATTTTGAGGTCACTTAAAAACATAAAAAATATATTGTGTTAGGGACAATTATAAAGAAAAAATAAATCTATATAAATAAAATACTATAAAGGGGTCTATTTATTTCCCTGTCTTATGATTTTGCTTATAACAATGCAGGCATAATATGTAGAATAAATCTGAAAATAACTGTCTTAATATTAGAAATAGCAATGTGTAGAATCTAGTTCAAGGATACAACCAAATTTACAAAAAGTATATTGGAGATAATAGAATGATTTAGAATCTCAGCAGTGGTTTAGTCAATTTCCAACTGCTTTAAAGGGTTCTTGTGATTTACATTCCAGGAATGATAGTCAGAGTTTCTACATTTCTATGTACAATGTACTTATTTGTTAACAGTGTTTGACTTTGCTCACAACTGACCAGGGTTATCATGAAAGCTACAATCCCCTCACCAGAAATTTCCGGCAACCATAAACACTTGACTTAACAGCTCACCTTCCCTTCAGACTCTCTCACATCCTGACATGCATATCAATGACCAGAGAAAAGGGCACTGCTGTGTGGCAAGCCCTGGTCTTCAGCCTACATTGATCAGAGCACAAGGATTACTGCACTACTGACTGCTAATCAATAGATATTGAGTGCAATCCCCAGCTCTAAATTCAGCCGGGTTAATAAGTGTCTACATAGAACAATGGGCTGAAATACAACCTCCCATTCAAGGAGTCCTAAGAGATAGAACTATTTGTTTCAGCAGCTGCCTAAGGAACAGGGGGAGACAGAGACTTGGGCCTTTACCTGAATTTAGCCTGGGGCAATCTCAGTTTGTTAATGTTCTGTGCTTTAGAGAGCATTATACCTGAGGTGGGCAAAATCCTTCCTGCTTTTCTTTCTTTCATGGAAAGAACATGTAGAATTAGCTTTGCAATTCAAAACTTTGAATATTGTCTAGTTTGGTATTATGGAAAGAGTAGAAAGACATGTATTTCGTGCTTCTGAAGGTCAGATATTAAGACTTTTGGCTGACAATTTAAAAAATATTCTGTTTAAGAAGAAAAGAAAAAAGATGTGTGTGTGTGTGTGTGTGTGTGTGTGTGTGTGTGTGTGTGTATAACAGAAAATACCAGCAAATTGGAAAAACATTATATGGATATTTAATAATACACTCTCATGGAAAAATAATTCCAGTTTAACTCTATTTTTTTTTCAGTGATGAGGTCAGAACTAAAGAATTAGGGAGAAAATGTGTATGTTTTTACTATATTTCTATATTCTTCTGTTTTGTGCACACACGGCCTCTGATTCCTTGAACTAGCAATTCTGACATGTTATGTTTTGCTCATAGACAAAGGTGGAAGAACAGTGTCTGTTTTTAAACTCAGCACTGGTGTTAATCTTTGGAAGAATGCAAATCCCAGAACACGTAATTGTGCTCAATCAAAACCTATACTTGGACCAGGAAGCAGTCATCAGAACAGAGCAAGAAAAGACTGCATAGTTCAAAATCAGGAAAGGAGTGCATCAGGGTTTCATCCTGTCCCCGTACCTTTTCAATCTGTATGCAGAACAGATCATTCGAAGGGCTGGACTTTATAAGGAAGGATGTGGCATCAGCATTTCTGGAAGACTAATAATTTGCCTTATGCAGATGACACAACCTTGCTTGCTGAAATTAAGGAGGTCAAGAACTAAAGTCTTCAGTATTAATGGAATCTCAACATTAAGAAAACAAAGGCCACTGGGCCAATTGGCAACATCATGATAGATTGAGAAGAGATTGAGATTGTTAACAATTTCAGCATGCTTGGTTCCACAACCAACACTCTTGGCATCAATAGTCAGTAATTCAAAAGACAAGTTGCATTGGGAAAATATACTGTCAGGGACTTCTCCCGATTGCTGAAGAGCAATTATGTCAGTCTAGAGGCTAAGATGCACTTGATCCAAGCAATGATCTTCATGATTACTTGCTATGCATCAGAAAGCTGGACAATGACTAAGGATGACAGATGAATAAGTAATGCCTTGAGTTGTGGATCTAAGTAAGAACACTGAACATACCATGGACTGCCAAGAGAAAGAACAGGTTTGTTCTAGAGAGGGTGAAACAAAGCTGCTTCTTGGAGGCAAGGATTTTTAAGCCCTGTCTCATATACTTTGTGCATGTTGCCGGGAGGGACCAGTCCTTGGAGAAGGACATCAGGTTTAGGCAGATGGGGGGGATAGCACGGGAGAGGAAGACCTTGCATGAGATAAATTGACACAGTAACCGGGGTTATGGGGGTAAATGTGTCTCAGAGACAATGAGATTGGCTCAAAATATGTCAGGGTTCAAAGCTATTGTACATAGGGAGGCAAAGTGTCACAAAGGGCATGATGGCACACAACAACAACAACAATGCCAACATTGAAGAGAATCAATTCATCATGTCTTATTAAAAAACCTCAAATTTACTGCCATCGAGTCAAAACCACCTCAAAGTTTATCTTCCAGCAATAATTTGGAGAATAAAAAGCACGTGGATAATTGCTTATATATCTCTAGTAGGATCACTGGTGGGTTTGAACTACGAGAGAGGAACCACATAAGAGTTAGTAGCTACAATACCAGAGCTCCCAATCATAATCTATAGCATGTCTCAATGTTCTTTGTTCAATCCTGCTTTCAAATATTTTATATGTGGACTCAATCCATATTCTTATTTTTTAGTTTGAACCCTATAATTTAAACTGATCTCTACATTAAAGGCCTTTTCATCTGTTAGTCAAAAACACATTTCCAAATAAAAACACATTTCCAAATAAAATTTCTTAAGCTTGTGACTTTCGTTATAAAATACCAGAAAGCAAAAACCAAAACTTAAGTTCTTTTAAAAAAGCAATCACATCATAAAAAGTGGAAAAAAAAATAAGTCCCAGATATTGAAAGAAACAAGTTGCTCTTTGCCATTGTTATTCATATTTCATAATAAATACATGTGCATAACTTATTGATAATTACATGTGACAAATTCAATCTTTTAATAAAACTCCTACCATGCTACAAAACCAAAGGTCGTATAGCCCTGGTGTTCAAGTTGCCATACTGCAGTCACTTGTGGTTGCTGTGAGGCTGAACACTGACACAGATGTGTCAAATGTGTTAATGGTTGGCTACCCAATGTGGACAGAGAGTGGGGTGGAGCTCCCTGATTAAAATAAGCTTGTAAGGAAGAGTGGCATCCACTTCCATAAAAACATGCCTCTGGAAACCCTATGAACCTAAAGAGAGGATGAAAGGCACCCAACCGTGGAGTACTCTCCTTCATAGGGTCACTATGAGTCGCCTGTGACTCGACGGCACTTAACAACAACAACAACAACTTCATAGTCAAACATTCTTCTGGGCTGTATAGCCCTGGTCTGTCCACTTGCTGTACAGAGGTAATTTGTGTTGTTGTGATGCTGAACACTGTGACACTAATGTATCAAATGCAATAATTGGTACCCATGGTGGACGGTGTTTGGTGGAGCTCCCTGATAAAAACAAGCTTGGAAGCAGGAGTGGCATCCACTTCTGAAATAACTTGCCTCTGGAAACCCTATGAACCTGGAGAAAGGATGAAAGTTACACAAGGGTTCAGGACTTTCGTTCACGTTAGTCGCCTACGACTCAACGGCACTTAACAACAACAAACAACAGTTTATAGTCTGCTTTTGAGTTGAGTACGTCTGTTCTTCACACTACTTTGAGATGATTGAATGAAAAGGGGAAAAAAAGAAAACAGACTTTCATTTATTACCTTGGTCCCTTCTTCTTTTAATCAAAGCTTTGTGGTACTAAGTACTAGTTTATGAAACACTCAGGAGATTTTTGTGTCCTTTTGCTGAAATTCAGAGGTGATCTGGACCTGTTATACTCTGACTTTCTATAGATTGTCAATTCTCCTAGCCAAGTTTGAACATGAGAGCAACACCAATATTTTTTTAGATCATTTCCATTCTGTGATGTACACTTTCTATATGTAATTATTTCAGGCACATAAAAAATAAATATTTGCATGGTTTAGATTTTAAATAAATTCATTCAATTGTGACCTTATTCATGAGTTCTTTTCTCTTTTAAATTTTCTATTTGATTGTGTTAACTTTTTGACTAAGAAATAGAAGAGGACGAGTAAAAGATGATGTCTCGTGTATACTTTTGCTTATTTGTATGCTGAATTTATTGCAATAATATTAATAGCACAACCCCAAAACAATACTTTCTTTCATTATTGCATCATTACACTTGGTATACATGAGATACTTTGGTGGAAAATTAGCAAACAAACAAAATGCTGAGAAGCCAGTAGAAGAGCCTGCATATATTCCTTCTAATGCTCCTGGCAAGTGACTTAAATGAGCAATTTAACTTCTTTATGTGCATATCTTTTACATTAAAATGGAGGTGAGAGAAACATTCTCCTTTCCTTTAAAAGAATGCCTTGTAATCACAGAAAAAAAAATCTTTAACTTTTAAAACTATGATAACATATTTTTTAAAATCCAAAATTGATATAGTCTGGTAATGAATGAACTATTTTAAATTTGGAATATTCTGGAAAATTTTGACAATTAAAAACTTGAATAAATTGCAGAAAAAATGTCTTATGTTCTACATTTATAAAAATAGTCTTTATACACATATACCATAATTTTCCAAATTTAATGTTTTAAACATGATTATTATTTTATTTTAAAGTGTGTTTGAATTTAACAAACTGCACTGTACTGTTTTGTAGGTTTTAATAGGCTTTTCAATTTCAGATTTGTTATTTGGGGTCATTTTCTTTTTATCTTTCAGTCAAGGAAGTTTCTATATCTACAGAGAGCAGCTTTCTTGATTGCTATAATCTAGTCTATAATCCAGTGATGTTGTGACTCTAGCAAGAGTCACATACCAAAAGTAGGTTCAACTCCACTGAAACAAAATATGAAGAACTAAAGGGGGTTAATTATGATCTTTAAAGCAAATCTTTCCTGTATATTCTAGATTACTTTTCTATTCTTCATACATTGCTGTTGTGATCTACCATTGAGTTGGAACCAACTCATAGCTGACCCTGAAGCTGTTTTCAGAAGCGGTAAATCTAATGAGAGGAGATTTTTTTTAACAAAATTTTGTTGTTGCTTTAGTTGGAAAAGCTGGTAGATTGAACTGTGAGCCTTTGGGTTAGTTGCACAACTTCTTACCACTAAACCACCACAGCCTCCAGTAGGTAAGTCACTTCCAATCAATCTTCCATTTTTTTCTCTTGTAATATGAGCCCAAATATGGTGAATTTGGAAAAAGATAAAAAAGTAAGATGGAATATATGGAAAGAATATGACATGCGTCAGTTAAGAGTAAATAATTTAACTTTTTTGACTCAAGTTATAACCTCTAAGATAGATATAATAGCATCTGTTTACCATAGATTTCAAAATTAGCAAAACTTCCATAAATATACATTATTTATTGTTACCCAAAACTGATTTGAAAGCCTTATAGATGCTGATTTTTAAAAAAGTAAGCACCTTCAAGTTTCAAGAAGACAAAGAACTAGAGATCCTAACCAGTGTAGAGAACCAGCAAGAAAACAGGCCACTATTTGGGGTTCAGTGATCTCCCTCTATCCTACGTCCATTATAGAGGAAAGAAGAGCAAAGACTGGATAACAGGAAAGTGTGACATTGTTCCATAATTATGTTTTATTACAATATTTTCTATGGATGATTATCAATTCATCAGCTTTGAAATTTTATGGTTTTATTTCTTCTTGCCAGTTCAGACATCCAGCTGTCTTGACATATATATTTAAATGTTCTCCTACCTATTTTTGAAACTATTCTGTAAGTGCTAAACATTCTTATCCTAGTTAAGAAAAGACGTTTACAATAAATAATTAACATAGGGTAAGTTACATAAAAGGTACAATAATAATACAATAATATAAGAAAGACAAATTATATTAAAATTATCAACTATCACCTTCATTTGTGCACTGGAAATATTAACATATTTGTTTATTACTATTATTATTATTATTACTACTGCTACTAATACTGTGATATACTGAAGAGCAACGATGTCAGTCTGGAGACTAAGATGCACCTGATAC
>NW_006399925.1:2690346-2692181 GCF_000299155.1 Elephantulus edwardii
TCAGTGACTGGGGTAATTGGGATGGGTGTGTCAGAGGCAGTGCGATTGGCACAGGATAGAGCAGGGTTTACAGCTATTGTATATAGGGTCACTATGAGTCACAAATGACTTGATGGCACATAACAACAACAACAACAGGAGAGGAAAAAAGGTTCGTCCTGGATAGGGTGAAGGCAGGGTGCTCCTCAGAGGCAAGGATTTTGAGGTTTCATCTCACATACTTTGGCCATGTTACAAGGCAGGATCAGACCTTGGAGAGGGACATCATCCTTAGGAGGAAGTGGGATACTGCAGGAAAGGAAGACGTTCGATGAGATGAATTGATTCAGTCACTCGGGTAGTGGGACTAGTCGTGTCAGAGACAACAAGTTTGACAAGGGATAGAGCAGTGTTAAGGCTGTTGTATATAGTATCACTATGAGTTGCCAGCAACTCAACAGCACATAACAATAACAAGATTAGGGAACTTGGATAGTTGTACTACTAATCTCACCACTCTGAAAGTCTGAATCCACCAGTGATTCCACAGGAGAGAGATGAGCAATCTCCTCCTGTTTTATTTATAGCTTCAGAAATCCAATCGAGTGTCAGGTGAGAGAGAGACTATGAGAGAGAAAGAGAGAGAGACATAATTCATTCACACTGTCGGAGTACTGTAATGTCCCAAATGCTTGACTTAACTATTAGACAAAAGATTGGTATTTGGAACCCATGCAGCTATTTCTTAGAAGATAAGCCTATTCATCTGTTCTGTAAAGTATGACCTTGAGAATACTGTGCAGCAATTTTAAACAACTGTAACTTGACTCAGTGGCAAATAACAACAATATTTGCACTATTAAAATTAAGGAATCCTGACAATGATCTAAATCAAGAAGGGGTTTTAAAATAGTTTGGACAAGAAAAATAAATGGCTTAAAGAATATGGTTTAATGTATTTTCCGTGGTCAGCCACTTTAGTGTATCTGCCTAGCAC
The DNA here is from genome assembly GCF_000299155.1 of Elephantulus edwardii. Classification (NCBI taxonomy): domain Eukaryota; kingdom Metazoa; phylum Chordata; class Mammalia; order Macroscelidea; family Macroscelididae; genus Elephantulus; species Elephantulus edwardii. Next base: position 2,691,323 of record NW_006399925.1, read on the forward strand.
CACAATGTCTGAATAACACTAATTTGAAACACACAGGAAACAGGGCATGTATGTCCTCTCATTTCCTGTTCTAGCCATGAGAACACAGGTTATCTTTTTTCATTAATTAATGTCCTTGCATCCTAATTTTTATTAAAATAGGGCAGCAGTGAGAAGTCATTTTTCAGTGCTGTAAGTCATACCTAATCTCACACATTGTAATCTGTTTTATTTTGTTTAAAGTGTTTAAATAACATCCATTTAGAAAAGACATTTGTTTTAAACCACATTAAAGAAAATAGACCACTAAATAATGACCAACACTTTCAACATCAGTGTGGATTCTAGACACATGAAAGGAGCAAATTTTCTCTGACATTTATTTGATCTTTATAGGCAAGATTGAGTTGAATATTAATGAAATATACCAATACTAGTATCAATATTCAAACATTCTGTTTTGTTCAACACCATAAGTGCTGGTGTTTAACTCCTGAAATATTTGTCACAATATGAAGCACAGCTGGATCAACAAGAAAAAAGACATTTTTACAAAGAAAAAAGAGGTATTAACTACTAGTTCTATGTTCCTCAAAAGAAGAATTCTTAAGAGAAATAGAGAAAGCGCCTCTTTGATTAAAACATAACTAATTTGATAAAAGGAAGACTTATTTACAGACTGCATTATGTAGATAAGACAACCTTGCTTGCAAAAGTGAAAAATATTTGAAGCACTTACTGCCCTGCCCAACGTTAAAGACTAGAGCCTTTAATATAGATTTCATCTCAATATCAAGAAAGCACAAATTCTCAACACTGGACAAAGACAAAACATCATAATACATGAAGAAAAGATTGAAGTTGTAATTTTTTAAACTTT
>NW_006399925.1:2692666-2694488 GCF_000299155.1 Elephantulus edwardii
TGTGTGTGTGTGTGTGTGTGTGTGTGTGTGTGTAATGTTGGTAGCTTAAAATCGTTCATGAAGCTTGGGGACTGGAGTCTCCCTCCACTCTGGAAGTCAACTGGCTAACTGGAGGAATGGCTGGCATCTCGATGGTGGCTTGACTTGGTGGCAGTCAGGCAAAGGAAGTTTCTGGAGTCATTTTCTTTGTGTGTCACTGTTCTTTTTTGCCCTTCAAAAGTGGGTGGGCCGCTCAGAGCCTTAGGTTAAGGGTAAATAAGGGCAGAGCCTGCTTCAGGCAATAGGTTAAAATCCTGCAGGGCCTTTGGGCCTGTGGCCTTCAGGCCTATCTTTGTTTTTGGTGAAATATTCTTCTAGGTTGTGTAGCCCTGGTGTGTCCACTTGCTGTACAGAGAGGTAACTCGTGATTGATGTGATGCTGAACACTGTGACACTCATGTGTCAAATGTGATAATGGTTACCCATGGTGGACATTGTTTGTTGGAGCTCCCTAATTAAAACAAGCTTGGAAGCAGGACTGGCATCCACTTCCAAAATAGCTTGCCTCTGGAAACCCTACGAACCTGGAGAAAGGACGAAAATTATACAAGTGTCCAGGTCTTTTGTTCATAGGGTTGCTATGTGTCTCCTATGACTAGATGGCACTTCACAATAATACAACAATATATAATGTATATGTTATTGTTGATTGACATAAAGTCAAGCACAGCTCATCACGATCCTATGAACAAAAGGCCCGAAGCTTTTCTATAACTATAATCATTTATCAAAGTTCATTATTTGCAGAGACATGTTGTTAAAGAAGTGATGCCACTCCTGCTTCCAAATCTGTCTTAGACAGGGAACTCCACCAAACCCTGTTCACCGTGGGTAACCATTATGGCATTTTACACTCTAATGGGTGATGGTTCAGCATCATAACAACCCCAAGTGACCTCAGTACAGCATATTGACAGAAGAATGTTGCACAACTTAGAAGAATGTTCCTCCAAATTATAATAACAATCAACTTTTAAATACAAAGACCCTCCTCGAAGTCTTATTGACTCTAAACATGTGGCTTAAATAAAACCAACCAACATGTTTTTGTTGTTATGTGCCATTGAGTAGCCTGCAACTTATAGCAACTCTGTGTACAGCAGCTCTAAACCCTTCCCTGTTCTGAGCCAGTCACTAATTTTGACACATCAAGCCCCATGGCCCCAGATACTGTATCAATCCATCTAATCAGGGTCTTCCTCTCCTGCACGGTTTTTACACCCATCTGAGCAAGATGTCTTTCACCAAGGACCAGCCTCTCCTGTACACATGCCCAAAGTAAGTGAGACGGAGCTTAAAAATCCTAGCCTTCCAAGCTTTTCTTTAATGAAGTTTATAGTCCTTGGTTTTAGTCCTAGGTCCATGATCCACCTTGAGTTGGTTTTTGTATATGGAGTGAGGTGTGGATCTTACTTAAGTCTTTTGCAGAATGTTATTCAATTTTGCCGACACCATTTGTTAAAAAAGCTGTCATTTCCCCACTTAAGTGATTTCATCTCCTAGTCAAAAATCAGTTGACCATAAATAGATGGGCTGATTTCTGGGTTCTCAATTCTATTCCATTGATCTATGTGTCTGTCATTGTACAAGTACCATGCTGTCTTAACCACCACGGCAGTATTGTTGTTGTTGTTATAAGTTGCTTCTGACTCATAGCGACCCTATGTACAACAGCTTTAAACTCTGCTCTGTCCTGCGCGAATTGCACTGTCACTGACACTCCCATCCCGATTATCCCAGTCACTGAATCAATCCACCTCATAGAGGGCCTTCCCCTCCTGTG
>NW_006399925.1:2695486-2703846 GCF_000299155.1 Elephantulus edwardii
GCTTTGTTCACAATAGCAAGGAGTTGGAAACAACCTAAGTGCCCATCAACAAATGAATGGATAGAGAAGCTATGGTATATTCACACAATGGAATACCAAACTGCATTGAAAAACAAGGAACTCGTGCAATATTATTAAAAATGGGTGACCCTGGAGGACATTATGCTGAGTGAAAAATCTCAGTCACAAAAGGACAAACACTGCATAGTGCCACTGCTGTAGAATGGGACTGACATCAGGGTTAGGGTAGGATTGAGAAAAAGTGGATGAATTGTGTATACTGCATTGAAACTGATGAGGGAGAGAACAGTTTAAAAGCAATATATTTCAAGGCATTATGATTATCCTAAGAGTACGGAATGAAGGTTGCATAGTGGAGTATACTCGGGGTGGGGTAGGGTGGTGCGGGAGGATTGTACACCAATGAAGGAATTTTTGTTTACTATTCAAAGAGAAGAGCAAACTGCGGGTGGGGGGGTGGGGGCGGGGAGAAAAGTGCAACAATGAATAAATGGAAATCCAAAATATCTGTTAATGTTCACTGAAATTAATTTTAAAAAAATCTAGCCTTCAAGGAAAGAATTGGTTTTACCCTCTCTAAGACAGATCTATTTGTTTTCCTGATGGTCTATGGTGTGTTCAAGACTCTTCTCCAGCACCATAACTTGAAGGCATCTATTCTTCTTCTGTCATCCTTAGTCATTGTCCTGCTCTCTGAAGCATAATAAGTAATATAGAAGATAATCTATAATAAAAATGCATGGTAGCAACAGTCAAAAAAATAGAAATCAGTGTCGCACTGGGAAAATCTGCCCTCTAGAAGCTCTGCTAGGGGCTAACAAGCAATAATGTCAGTTTTAAGATCTATGTCATTCCAGCCAAAGCCATGATATTTTCAATTGCTTTATACACATGTGAAAGTTGAACGATGAATAAGGAAGACCAAAATAATTAATGCTTTACACTGTGCTGTTGGTGAATAGTATTGAATATCCCATGGACAGCCAAGAGTACAAACAAGTCTGTCTTGAAGAAGTGCAATGATAGTGCTCCATAGAGGTAAAGATGGTGAAACACATACAGTAGGCATGTGGTTAGGAAAGGTCTATACTTGGAGAAAGACATCATGTCCAAAGGTAGATAGACAGCAAAAGAGAAGACGACTTTCACAAGGTAGATTGACCCAGTGAAATAGTAACAATGGGCTCAAATATGCTGGAGTCTGAGGTTGGTATAGGATAGGACAAGGTTTGAATCTGTTGTCTGTAAAGCCACTATGAGTCATATTCTTCTGGACAGATACTTGGAACAATGAGAAATTGCAAATCAAATTCCTTTTTAAATTTGTTTTACTTTGGTTTTAATGAAAATGTTATGAAATATTTTATACATTATTTGGTCATATATTTTCTTCCCTTAAATGCCTATACATTTGTTTATTCTCTATTATCTTGTCAACATTTTCTTTATTGATTTGTAGAAAATCTTTATACACTTTAATACAAAAAATTTTATCTTTTTTTTCTCTTAAATACTTTTACAGTTATTCTAGTAAATAAAAGAAAATTATATCATAATATAATCCATGGGGGAACATTATCTTTTCAAGGGAAATTAACTATACAAAAATGCTGTTTTGTAAGTTACTTATTCATTTTCTCTAGTATCAATATCAGAGTCCTGTTTGGTATAGACTTTTTTCCTACTTAAGAACCAACTGATTGCTTATCATGGTACAAATGTCAATAAACTCTCTGCTTATCAAGTGACACACATAAGAAAGTGGGAGGACACCTGGACACAGGTTACATGATTGAACTAGTTAAACTGAACCACAAGGGGGAGGTATCTGACCTTAACTGGAAGAGATAAAATGGAACCTTTAATTGAAATATAAATTGAAGACTCATAGTCTTGGTTAACATCTTAAATTCTTCTTTCCCCCAATGGATCACAGACATTAATTTTATGAAACAAGTTACTAGATTAAAATGACTATAGGATATTTTTTAAGCATGTAAATCATGTAATCTATTGTAGTAATAGGTGTAGGATCTGTCAATCTGAAGAATAGCTAAGGTAGACATTGTAGGGTGAGTTTGTGCATATGTCTATTAAATACCCTTTAAACTATCTCTTAATTGTTATCTTCTTACAAAACCTAAGCTAATGCAAAGGAAACATTCACCTGAGTCAAAAGTGCAGAATTATCAATCAACCCTTGCAAACAATTCTGCAAAATTTCAGACATGAAAACTTGTGGGGATATGGAGGGCATTTGATTCTTATCTGGCTGAGTTTATCTTAGCTTCATGTTTACTGTTCATTACTTTGTAGCAACAGACAAAATTACCTTGGAAGGCTACAGCAGTTTCATCTTGTGTGGTTCTCTTAATTGCTAATACCAATCATTAATCAAAGGATGGAAAGCTAGGCTTGGTGCTCACTGGGGACTGAGGAGGTTTAGGCCTTCCCAGGTTAGAATGCTAATAACAACTGATTTTTCTAACCTGCCAGTCAAAAGCTACTTTCTCTATTCTTTTCTAAGCTGTTGTGACAATCTGAACATACAGTGACAGCTGTGAAGTCAGAATGCTGCATCCCACTCGGAGGGGCTTGGTGGCTCTGTTTAATGTCTCAGGGGAGCCGTGGGACATGGGAAAGCAGAAGCCTGAGAGAGCAGAAAGAGGCAAGCTCTCACACTCAGGTTAGCAATGCCAAGGTAGTCTATTCCCCTTCAGATATGCTCATAAATAGAGTAACCAGAGCAATTCAGTGTTCTCTTGGTCTTAACATCACATCCTACTAAGAAGACCCATCTCAGATTTTAAAAGATCTGTGTTAAAGACCTGAAGACATGAATGAGCCTTATATTTCAGACCGCAGGTAAAAACGACGTTCCTTCCAAGAGGACTTGCAGTTTGCTTCAGTGATGTGTCCCAGAATGTTTCCTAACAAGGACTGGGATTAGATTTACCTTTTTTTTTTTCTTCTATATATCTAAAACTTGAAGACATGAGCATCTTTGCAGACAATTTAGCTAGGAGCATAAATGGTTCAGGAAAGATTGATTATCTGATTAAGGAATGAAAGCAGATGGTGACCTATTTATGAGGCACACTAAAGTCACCCTGATTTTTTGTTGCTGTGGTTGTCCATTTGCTTCCACATCTAACCTTAGAGAAAAATATGTCCTCCCACTTGCTAATAAAAATACACTAAATAATTATTCTATGATTTTGGAGGAGTGAAGAATTTCAAAGAGTGATTTAATTTGCACATCTGTTTCACTGCAGATGTGTGAAATGCATTGGGCATCTGCAGTGAATGGACTTTCTCAAGGTCCTGACAGTCTGATGACAATTTGTTTGTGTTGGAGTATCCAGTAAGTTGGTTCTTAGTCTTTGAGTAATTGTTCATGTCAGATTGTTAAACATTAAAAACAAATGTGCTAGAGAAAATCCATACCTCTTTTTTTACAAGATAGGAATAATTTTTAGGACTTGTTACAATACATGTGGTAAATTGGTAATCTTCAAGGTTGTACTATAAAAAGTGTGCCCTTGCATCTATCAGGGGAATCTCTTCCAAGGCTGATGCTAGAATGGAGGTATTGAACTTCTGACCTGTGAACCAGGTCTACCCTTCAATTTGGTCTCCAAGTGGTCATATTTCTGGTTACTTCTGCTATAGCACAGAAAATAATTTTCTTCCTGTGGACTGCTCTGCTTATTCTATTCTTGAAAAGTCTCTAAAGGTTAGATACATAGAGAGCAATTCAAGAGTTATGATAGTTTTTAGTCAGATAATTAACTTCTTGGAGTTCTCTGGAAACAAAAGGAAAAATGTAATTTGAAAGTTTATTGGTCAATGGAAACCTCTTTTGTTCTTCTAGTTTTCTATCTCCTCCTTTATTTATTCCTTCCCCCTAATTTACCTTTTTTCTGGAATCTGCCCTTCCATGATGTCTATTTTATCTTTGTCCCTCTCTAACTAGAGTACTTTCCCCTTCTCTGCCTAATGACTTGAGTATATTTAACATATTTCTGGCCATGGTTTGCGTATGTTTTCACAGATCTCAATAGCAAGGAAGTATTCAATATAATAATACTTTGTTTATACTAATGCAGTAAATATCTATTAATTATATTTAGGTTATTCTTAAAGTTACAAAAGGTATACCTTTAGAGGAAATTTTAGTATCTCTTTCAATTACTTAAATTTATTATACAGAAGTAAGGCCATGTTCTGAAAGATTTTCCTTTGCTTTTATAAAGCAAAAAACACCAAAAAAGCAAACAGACAAAACCCTCAAATAAACAACAACAATAGTCAGCTGCTCTTTGGTAGACTTTCTCTCAGACATGAATTTAATGAATTTAATCAGCTAGTGATCCATCATTGGTGTGCTTTTCCTCTGATGCTGTTGTTAGCATGTTTTCACATCTCTGATAGAAAGGGTTTAAGGAGAAATCTTTACAGGAAAATTTCCCATAGAGACATGAAACACTGTATTTGGTAATGTGAATTGTTTTCCTGTCATCCCAGAGAAAGGAATTCCTACAAAAAGCCTACCTTCTATGTTTCTGCAAGAGGACCTTGCCTTTCCACCAGGCTAGAAAATTTCAAACATAATGGTATGCTAGGTTCTGTGACAGCCATCCAGGGGCTACTTTCTAGAATTTTATAGAATATACACTCTCTAAAGATTGTTTTTCCTTGTTGAAATGACTTTGAGCCAAAATGTCACTTTTAAAAGCCAGTTTCAATTATCAATCCGTCATCAAGTTCAAACTGCCACCTCAAAGTGCCTTTTCAGACAAACTAAGATAAATACATTCACTCAGAGCCCATGGAAGAACTCAAAGAAAAGTCAAGCCAGAGGGATAAGAAGCCTTAAAATTGCATCTGTGAGATACATTTCCAAGAGATATCCAGGAATTTTCTACTAAAGGGAAAAATAATCTCATATTCATATATATATTAGAGGATATTTAAGGATTTTAAATAATCTAACAACATTAGATTTGTATTGTACTGGAGACCTATAAAATTGATAAGGGAAGAAAAGAAGGAGCTACTTATGGCATCTTTTGAATGTAATGTGCCTGTTGGTTTTTTTTTAATGAAAGTGTTTATATAATCACTAAATCATCAAAGAAAGGGCCTAATACATGTGGGGGTTTTAGGTCAAACTGTGAATTAGCTATTTTAATCCCTTTGAAACAATCCAAATACAAGATGTATCTTAAAGCTGGCTACCTTAGAACAAGTACGTAAATTAAGATTCTAACTTCTGAAACAAACACCAAGACATTTGTGTTGACACGTGGAAGAGTGCTTTAAAACAGTAATGACAACCACAATAATAGTAGTATTAATAATAACCTATATCAAACAATGTGACAGTCATCATTTCAACTGTTCTAACTCCTCAAGTGTCATTAATTCCCAGGGTCAAAATCAGCAGCACAAGAACAATTCTTATGCTGCTCAAAATTATTGAGGAGAAATGATGTTAGTTTGAGGACTAAGATGGATCTGATTCAGAACATGGCAGTGTAGTTTTCTTTTTAACTGCTTTTTATTTTTTATTTAATAATATAATTTTTTATTTTAATTGAAATTTTTAACAAAAGTTTACCGAAAAGTTAGATTTTCTGTTCATTCATTGTTATACATTATTTTCCTCTCTCCCTCTACTCCCAAGTTCCCTTTTAAAAAAATCATTAACCCCCCAATAATATTTTTAATAGCTTGTTGTACATCTGAGAGCAGGACAGTGAATAAGGCAAACAGAAGAAAAATTGATGTCTTTGAGTTGTGGTGTTAGAGTACTAAATAACTTATGCACTGCTAAAAGACTAAGTAGATCGCTCTTGTAGAAGGTGAAGCCAGAGTGCTTCTTGGAGCAAAAATGGTAATACTTTGTTTCACATACATTGGGTAAGGCTATTCCTTGGAAAAGGACATGATGCTTGGAAAAGTGGAGAGAACGTGGGGGAGAGGAACACCTTTAACCAGATGGAGTAACACAGTGACTTAGCAATGGACTCTATTGTGAGGTTGATGCAGGATAGGAGGGAGTTCAGATCTGTTGTTCATAGATTGCTGTGGTTTGTACTAAATGGCACCTAACAACAACATGCTGTCAGACATGCCTCCTACACTCCATACCCTCATCTAAAAATATCATCACCAACTATTCCTCCCACAGCTGTGCATACTCTATTTCTGGGCTCAAAAATTCATTGCAGTAGCCATGCACAACTCATCGATAATTATGAGGTTTATTAGGAAAGCATCAGGTTTAATCCAGATTGGAAACACTAATGATATAATTCTTCTAGACAAGGTTTTCTCAAATGCTCCTCTCTTTGACTGTTGGTCTCCCTTCTTTGGTCTCTACATTTCTCAATAAAATGATCAAACCACTTTAGTTCTGCCACTTATGCTCTATGTCCACTTTATCAGTAAAGCTAGACTAAGATTGCTCAGTTGTAGCTCCATAGATTTGTAGACTTAGCTCCACTAACAAGTGCTCAGAGACACTTATCCAACAGCAAGCCTGCAACTTTCTCATTCGGGCATTCAGAAGCCCATGTTGTTGTTATTTTTAAGTGCCATCGAGTCACAGGCGATTCATAGCGACCCTATGAAGGAGAGTCCTCGGCACTTCAGAAGCCCATAGCTCTGCTTTATCTTTCTCTGTTCTCTGCCATTTCCTCTGATGCCATCTGAATTTCTGTCTTGTTTCTCTACTTTGGAATTTGAGGTCTAAAAGATGTGCTATAATTTCTAATTCTTTTCTTTCAATGTTTATGAGACTAATGATTTTTTTAAAATTTTTCTCTCTACAGGATGGCAAAACCCATCAATCTTCCCATCAGCCTTCTACACACTTTATTTGCATCACTCCACCCAAAATGTACAATTAATCTTATTTACATTATTAGCAAGCTATACAATTGTTCAGATCTTTTGTTCATAGGGTTGCTATGAGTCATATTCAACTCGATGGCACTTAACAACACTACCTACCAACATAGAAGAGCTCTGTGGGTCTGGTGGATAGGAAGTTAAACTACCAAGTCAAAAGTGGGTGATTTTACTCTGTGGCCCTCAGGCCTGGTATTAATTGTGTGGTGTTTTGTTGTTGTTGTTGTTGCTGTTTTTTGTCAAATATTCTTCTAAGCGGTATAGCACTGGTCTGTCCATTTGCTATACATGTGATTGCTATGAAGCTGAACACTGTGATACTGATGTGTCAAATGTGGAAATGGGTACTCATTATGGACAGTGTTTGGTTTAACTCTCAAATTAAAACAAGTTTGGAAGCAGGAGGGGCAGCCACTTCCAAAACAGCTTGTCTCTGGAAACCCTGTGAACTTGGAGAAACAATGAAAGTTGTACAAGTGTTCAGGACTTCCGTTGATAGAGTTACTATGAATATACTATGGCTCGACGGCACTTAACAACAACAACAATATCCAATCCTCATAGGTAAGCTACAAACTTTTAACAGTTGTGTAGTCTCTACCTCATCGTGTGGTTAAAGTAACCAGGCCAATGATTAGAAAGTTATATTGAATAATTTACGACAGTACAATCTATCAACTTTCATATTTAAGCATTCTTAGATTTTTAATTTCTGTATCTGATGAATTTGGAATGTAATGAGAATTAATTGTTGTCTATATAAAAACCAAGGGAGCTCTGGTGATTGAGTGGGTAGGGAGATGTACTGCCAACACACAGGCATAGAGTTTGAATCCATCACCTGTTTTTCCAGGGGAAGGATGGACAATCTCTTACCATGCAATTTACAGCCTTTGAAAACTTACTGGGAGTCAGCTCTGCATTCAATGTTCTAAAGCATTGTGTTTGAGTTTTTATGTAAACCTTTATCCACTTTACTCACTGTATTAATGACTATAGCTTTCTTTCTTGAGAATATGTAGAAGTTAAGGGCATAATCTTGACTCCAAGATAACTACTAGAAAATGTCTTGATGTTTCTTGGAGTTCCTCTTCTAAAATATATTGTTACCTTTCTTTATAGTTTCAGAATATGCGAATTCATTACTATGAACTATTTATCTTGTGACAATTTTGAGTTAAACTGACGTATACATGGGGAAACACCAAAGAAATTACACCCCCCCACACACACACACGCACACACACACACACATAGAGAGATAAACAAAACATAACCATAGTTAGTACATCAGATTAACCCTGCAACTAGCCTTGTCTTATGTCTTTATATTATATAATTGCTTAAAGTCTTGGCACCAGCAGTCAGGAAATCTAAAAGCATATCGCGATGGGAAAGTCTGCTGTTAGGGACCTCTCTAA
>NW_006399925.1:2704248-2706771 GCF_000299155.1 Elephantulus edwardii
CTCTTGTACATAGGGTCGCTATGAGTCGCAAACGACTCGACATCACATAACAACAACAACAACAACAAAGTCCAAGAAGCCCAGGTGATATAGTGGTTAGGTTCTTAGTTACTAACCTATAAGAGGTTTAAAATCCATCATCTTCTCTATAATAAAAATATTTAAGAATCGGCTTCTGTAAATATTATAGCCGTAGAGCATCTATAAGTACACTTTCTATTTGTTTTATTATTGGGAGCCAGCTTAATGACACATAGCAACATAGTCTAAGCCAGTCTGAAATATCATTTGTTTCAACTGATTTGCCACTATAAACAGATTTGTTTCTTGAGATAATTTGAATAAATATTTCTCTTGGATTTGGTCTTCTACAGATACAAAGCCAATAAAGGCTGGTTAAATTGAGAGGGAGAAAGACTTTTTTTTTCCAAGGAAGTTGTTGTCCTAAATCCTTAGATGTCATACTAGGGGCTTCTCCTGATTTTTAAACTACATGAGCTGATGAACTTAAAATCAGCAAAACAAATGACAGACTGTGGTCTTACAAAAGTTGTGAATTCAAAGTTGTCTGGCAATGGCAGGTTACTGGCTCAAATACAAGAATCAAAGGTCAGATGGTGATTCACCAGATGCAGCCTTAAGATGAAGCAAAAAAAGAAAAAGAAATTTTCCAGAAGTTGATCTATATTCAAATGTGGGTCGCAGCCTTAATAAAACTCCATCTCAACTAATTATTTGCTTATAGCAGACTTCACTGTGGTGGTGACCACAATATACCAGACCTCAGCAAGGAGGTACCTGTTGCTAAACAGCCAAACCAGAGAATCTTAAGCATTAAAGCCTACATACTGCTATAAATATCCCACTAGTGGAAAGCAAAGCATAAGAGGGGAAAAAATAAGAGCATCTGCAGGGAGAAAAGTGAACAAGAAAAATAAAGAAAGGAAAAGGAAAAAGAACATACGTAACATATTTTTGTGCTGTGTCAAATAACTGCATCTTAGAATGCTTTTACTGTCAGATGCCTTCATGTCAAGTATGACTTATAGTGACTCTATGAACAGCCAGCCTAAAACCTATCCTTTCTTGTGCTGTACTCATCATCTCTTAAATACTAGAGCTCATTACTGAAGTCAATATCAGTCCATATTAATAGGAGTCTTCTGATTTTGAGACTTTTCATCTAATACTATAATTACCTCTATTTCTCTGTTCATAAGGTTTTTGAAGGCCTTTTTTTTTTTGGAAATGAATGGCCAATCCTTCTTCCTGTTCTGTCTTAATCTAGGAGCTTTTTGGCAACTTCTTCACAATGGGTGACTCTTCTGGTACCTGAGACACTTGTGGCACAGACATCAGCATTAGAGCACTCATAAACCACATCAGTACAACAGCAGACTGACAGACAAGTTCTGTACCACTAGAAGCACATTGATGGCCAATTGTTACTGATTCCAATGATTCAATGTTTCAGTGTTTTTGAAATTTATTTGTATACACTATTATGTTCTTTCAATTTATTTGGCATGAAATATTTTAATTGAATGATAGATTTTTTTAAGTTAAAAATACTAATTTGTCAAAATCAGAAGTGTGAAGTTCTATATTTTTATGTAGGAGTTAACTAAATCTGGGATCCATGGATTGAAAGAAGGTAATGAGAGAAAACTCTCTCAAAGAGAAAATTCTATTAAGTGCACATTGTGAAAAAGCAAGGAGAACATTCCTAAATGAATGTTGAATTGCTCAACAGAACAAAGGTGTAAGTTAGCCAATAAATATTAACATGTTCCCATAAACTCAAAACATTATGGCTTGTAAGTATATATGCATGAAATAGGTTTGAGAGAAAAAAATTCTCTTGCTAACTCAAAATTACTAATAGGAAGGTGGTCATAAAAAGGGAAATATGATTATAACATTATTGTAAGAATAATTTATATTCTATAAATCTCATGATTCTTGTTAATATTGTCTTTTGTTTACGTGTTGGAAAACTTCTCTACAAAAGCTATGAAGATGTACAAGTTCTCCTCCCCTTAGCTCTAGCCTAAGATCTTGAGTCATTCATTCCATTACTCAGCACTTTCCTCCTGGTCAGAATAGCACAAAACCACCGTCTCCCAATTTTGGTTTAATGTAAAAATTTTACTGGCTGTACCATTGGACCAAGAGGAAGTCGTCAGAACAGAGCAGGGCAACACTGCATGGTTCAAAATTGGGAAGGGTGTACGCCAGGGATGTGTCCTATCTCCATACTTTTTTAACCTGTATGCAGAGATTATCCGAGAGGCTGGGCTCTATGAGGAGAAGTGTGGCATCAGGATTGGGGGAAGATTAATTAACAATCTGCGTTATGCAGATGACACAACCCTGTTTGCTGAAACGGAGGAGGACCTGAAGCACTTGCTACAGAGGGTCAAGGACTGCAACCTTCAGTATGGACTGAGGCTCAATGTCAAGAAGACAAAGATTCTCACCACTGGACCAATTGGCAGCATCAGGGTGGATGGTGAAGAGATT
>NW_006399925.1:2707383-2708403 GCF_000299155.1 Elephantulus edwardii
CTCAAGGTGGAAGAGAGACCTGGGAGTAAAGCCCCAAATCATAACGATCTTAAAAGATAAACTGGAATCAAGCTTAGAAGCGCTAGTGCAAGGTACAGACTGCTAAATACAGCCAGAAATGCACAATCTGAAGAGGATAAAATTGATGCATGGACCTCCTAACAATTAAATCCTTGTGTGTAAATTTTCCCAACAGGGTGAAAAGAAAACTTACAGACTGAGAAAAAATATCTGGTAATACCATCTCAGAAAAGAGTCTTATAACAAAAGTTTATGGAATACTCCTGGACCTCCACAAGAAAAAGACTGATGACCCTATTACAAAATGGCAAAAGACATGGAAAGAATTTTCACAGAAGACAATATTCAAATGGCAAACAGACACATGAATAAATGCTCCAAAACAGTCGCAATGAGAGAGATGCAAATCAAAACCACAATGAGGTACCATCTCACTCCTGTAACAGTGGCAAAGTTTAACAGGGCAGCAAGTAATGTTGGAGAGGATGTGTTGAGAAAGGAACTCTTATGCATTGTTGGTGGGATTGTAAAATGGTGCAACCATTCTGGAAAGCAGTTTTGCGATTCCTCAAAAAGCTGAACATAGAAATTCCATATCACCCAGCTATTCCACTACTTGGAATAAACCTAGAGAGAATGAGAACTGTGGCACAAACAGCTATTAGTACACCAGTGTACATAGCAGCATTATTCACCATTGTAAAAACATGGAAACAGCCCAAATGTCCAACCACAAACAAATGAATTGAGAAATTATGGTACGTTCACACAATGGAATACTGCACATCACGCAGGAGCAATCATTTTGTTAATTATTACCTATATTGCAGACTGAGTATGAGGATCCAAGAGGGGTGGGAGAGGTTGAAAGCAAAGGGATGAGGATGTTCAGGGAAAGGGGGGGATTAATCATAAGCTTGTGCAATTTGACTGTTTGGGGGTGAGGGAAATTGAAAGAATCTGTTTTCTAAAGTAATGTATTTGAATTTTGTTAATAAA
>NW_006399925.1:2708503-2714203 GCF_000299155.1 Elephantulus edwardii
CTTCAGTTTGCTCGGTTCCATGGTCTTGGCACCAGTAGCCAGGAAATCAAAAAATGTATTGTGATGGGAAAGTCTGCTGTTAATGACTTCTCTAAAGTACTCAAGAGCAACGGTGTGTCTCTGGAGACTAATGTGTATCTGATACAGGCCATGGTCTTTGCAATCACTTGTTATGCATCAGAGAGTTGGACAATAGGGAGGATAGAAGGAGAATTGATGCCTTTGGGCTGTGGTGCTGGAGAAGAGTATTGAATGTTCCATGGACTGCCAAGAAAACAAACAGATTCATCCTAGAGAGGGTTAAACCCGGCTGTTCCTTGGAGGCAAGGATTCTGGGTCTTCGTCTGACATACTTTGGACATGTTGTAAGGAGGAACAGGTCCTTGGAGAGGGACATCATGCTTGGGAGGGTAGAGGGACAGCTCAGGAGGGGAAAGACCCTCTATGAGGTGGATTAATTCAGTGACTGGGGTAATCGGATGGGTATATCAGAGGCAGTGCGATTGGCACAGGATAGAGCAGGGTTTAGGGCTGTTGTACATAGGGTCGCTATGAGTCGCAAACAACTCGACGGCACATAACAACAGCAACAACAACCATTAGGATCTGGACAGAATCAATTTAGATTAACATTTGTATTGATTATTGAGCAGTCATTCTTTTAATCAACATTAAATTTTTTTGGCTTTATGGCAGACCTTTGTTTAATCAAAATTATTTAAAGTTATATGCAGAGCAACACACTGAGACAATAAAACCCTCACTGTCATGAAGTTGATAGTCACCTTCCATTGAAATTCTAGGACCATAATAAATAAATAAATAAATAGAAAAAGAGATCTTTTATGGTAGGGAGATTCAGACTGCTGACCTATAATTAGTTGCCCGATGTATTTTTTAATATCCTAAGAAAATAGGAATAGAAAAAAATGTGTGCTATAAGAGTAAGCAGTATTAATATATGTAATGGTATATGATGACACTAGCAAAGAGATAAAGAGATGAAAGGAAAGTGATGTTTGAAATAAGAGAGACAGAGCCAGGGAAGTCAAGAGAGCTACCTGGTGGTGACTGTAAGCTATATTTTGAATAAGAGTAGTTGTTGGTCAGCCAGTAAAGGAGAGAAAATGCTTTCTAAGAAGAAGCACATATGCTCAGCCTCAGCTTAAATATTTTCCTTGTGAACATACTTCATTATCTCTGTCATTTCAATGACATATAATTCTAATTAGAAGAAAATCCCTTTTCAGATTGATCTGAAATCCTTCTTTCGATAACATGTTCCAATTTAGTCCTATCTGGACTAATGTATTTGGGTATTTCACCTGTTTGTGGTTTTGTTGCTGTTCCTTTATTTTTAAATTAACATCTTCATATAATAATGTGGTTACAGGCCAATGTTGTTGATGTTATTAGGTGCTGTCAAGTCGACTCTAACTTACAATGATCTTTTGAACAATTAATCTCTGCTCTATCTAAAACCATTCTCACTAACCCTCATATACGCAAGCCAATTACTACAGTCACTGTGCATATCTATTTTGTTGAATGCCTTCTTCTCTTTCATTGATCCTCCTCTTTTCCAAGCGTAATGCCATTTTCCAAAGACTTAATCCTTCTAATAATATGCCCAAAGTTTGTGAAAAGATGTTTCATTATCCTTTCCTGAAGGGATAACCTGGGCTTCATTTTTTCCAAGACATATTTGTTTGTTCTTTTGACAATCTATCAGATATTTAGTACTCACTCCATGCATCACAACTTAAAGGCATGAATTCTTCTTCTACTTTCTATTCTTATTATCCTGTTTGCAGAGATAGGAAGTAATTGAACAGATCATGGTTTGAATGAATGGCTTTGAAAGAATGATCCTCATTCTTTAAACTGACATTGCTGCTTTTGAATACTTTGGAGAAGTCCTTGACAGCAGATTTCCCTAATGCAACACGTCTTTTGGTTTCTTGAATGCTGGTGCCAAGGGAATTGATTGTGGATTTAAGAAAGATAAAGTCTTTAACAACTTCAATCTTCTCTCCTTCTGTTATGATGTTTTTATACTGGCTCAATGATAAAGATATTTTGTTTTCTTAAAGCTGAGATACAGTCCGTATGGAAAATTCTAATCTTTGATCTTCTGTAGCAAGTGTTCCAAATCGTCCTCACTTTAAGCAAACAAGGTTATGTCATCTGCATAACACAAATTATTGATGAATCTTCTTGTAAACTTCATGCCACATTCCTCTTCATAAAGTCCAGGTTTTTAAATGATCTGCTCTGTACATAGTTTGAAGAGATACAGAGAAACGATAAAGCCATGAAACACACCTGTCTTGAGTTTAATACAGTCAATGTTCTTTTGCTTTGTTTGGACAACAGCTTCTTGGTCTATGTATATATTTTGCATGAGAGCCATTAAGTCTTCTGGGATTTCCATGCTTTTCGAAGTTAGCCATAATTTTTTAAGATCCACACAAATGCTTTGGCATATTTATAAAACACACATACATATCCTTCTGGTATTCTCTGCTTTCAGTCAAGGTATACCTGACATCAACAGTAATATCTCTGGTACCACGGATTCTTCTGAATCTGACTTGAATTTCTGGCAGTTCTCTCTCAATGTACTATTCTAGATATTTTTGGATAATCTTTAGTTAGGGATGCTGTTTGATAATCTATTATGTTAAAGATTCATAGGTAATAATTGGTAACTGGAATGAAAAAGTTAGAAACAGAAAAAGGACTGTTAGAACAAAATCTTCCTCACTGAAATGAGGATGGAGACCAGATGACAGAAGTTTCACAATCAATGATTTATTCATTTTAAATACCTTTATTTTTAAAACTTTTTTTAATGTATGTACTGTCAAGTCTGATTTGACAGGTACAGGAGGAGATTGCCCCTCCTTCTGCAGCAGAGCATCTCATGGATTCGAACTGTGCACCTCTGGTATTGCAGCCCAGATTCTTGCCACTAGGCCACCAGAGCTTGCCACAAATACTTTTTTTTAAAAACCACAAATACCATCTATACACATGGACCTTACATGATGGACTACACAAGAATTGATTATGTCTGTGTAAAAAATAGTTTGAGAAGCTATCAAGTAGTCAAAAAAGGCCAGGTGCTAACTGTGGAATGTTGTTGTTGTTGTTAAGTGCTGTTGAGTCGCAGGCAACTTCCTAGTGACCCCACTCTCTGTCCGCATTGGGTAGCCAACCATTAATGCATTTGACACATCAGTGTCACAGTGTTCAGCCTCACAGTAACCACAAGTTACCGCTGTATGGCAACTTATACACCAGGGCTATACGACTTAGAGGAATGTCTGAACAAAAACAATGAAAGACAGGCCCGACGGCCATGGATGAAAAGCCACCCACCTTTTGCTTGGTAGCTGTGGGATAGACTAATCAACTAATTACTCTTCTTCAAGTTCAAATTGGAACTTAATAAAATAAAAATATATCTACAAAAACCAAAATACAATCTTGTGTCTCTGCCATTTGAATTTAAAAACCATCTCAAGGATTGATTTGATATATTTAACATTAATGATCAGAGACCAGATGAATTTTAAGATGACATCATGGACATAATCCTTGAAAAAAGCAAAAGATCATTGCAAAACAGAGGAGAAAGAAAAGATCAAAATAAATGTCAAAAATAACTGAAAATTCCACTAGAAGGCCAAAAAGCAAAAAAAAAAAAAAAAGGAAGAAGTACCTGACTTATACATCTATGTTGTGGCTGAGTAGCAATCTACCCATAGCTGACACTACAGTGGATTTTCAGAGGCAGTAAATTATGAGGAGATTTCCTATCCTTTTCCCAAAGAGCAGCTAGTGGGCTCAAATTTTACCCCTTTGGGATTGCAGCTCAGCTTCTTACCACTACGCCACCAATGTTCCTTTATAGATCTGTTGTTGTTGTTGTTAAGTGCCATTGAGTCGAAGGCAACAAATAGCGACCCTATGAATGAAAGTCCTCAACACTTGTGTGACTTTCATCCTTTCCCCAGGTTCATAGGGTTACCTGAAGCAAGCTATTATGGAAGTGGATGTCACTTCTGCTTCAAAGCTTGTTTTAATTGGAGAGCTCCACCAAACACCTTGGATAGCCATTATCACATTTGACACAACAGTGTCACAGTGTTCAGCTTTACAGTGACCACAAGTTACCTCTGTATGGCAAGAGGATATACTAGGGCTATTTGACCTAGAGGCATGTGTGACCAAAAACAATTCAAAACAGATCTATAGTGACCAATACATGTACTTTTATGTAAAAGATTGCACTGTTAACACAAAGGTGGCACCTGTCTGGTACTTCAAATTAACTTCATGTTTGCAGGAGAAAGTTGTATAATCTTCTTCCAAGAGATTTATAGTCTTCAAAACACTAGAGGGTCACTTAAGGCTTACTCCCAACTCAATGACAATGAGATGATGATGATTATGAAAAAAAACAAAAACTCATTGTCATTAAATTGAAATGCACTCAGAAATTATTCCAGAGGCTGTAATTTCCCAATAGGAAAATGGTCATCTTTCCCTAGGCTAAGAGGTAGTGGATACAAATCACCTGCCTTTGAGTTGGCAGCACAACACCTTGTCCACTCTAAAGCTGTCATATGATAATCAAAATTAGTATTAAATCTTTGATAGAGGATAGGTGGTTTGTGTGTGTGTGTGTCTATGAATGACTGTATGTCTTATCTGTGTGTGTACCTCTCTGGTTATTATTCCAGGGTCAGACAGAGAAAATTCATTCTCAACACATATTGGAATTTTTTACAAAATTATATAGCCATAAATAATAGTGGGGATATGAGTATAATCCAAATATAATATAATATTAATAATTTTATAAAAGTATAAGTGAATCAGAAATGAGTACAGTTAGCAATTTATTGTTGCTTAGTTTTTCTCTCTGAACATATAAAACTCACTGTCTATTTTGATTTATTTTTACCCTTTTTGACAGAGTTCAACTTCTCTATAGAGGCTCTAAAGTTATAAATATTTTCAGAAATAAAATTCCAAGTCATTCTTCAGTAGGGTGGTTGATGTGTTGAACTATCTAACTTTTTTTATAAAGCTGTCTAACTTAGGATCATTAGCCACCTGTAACACTTTATTGTATCATGAATTTATATAAAGCTACAAAATAATGAAAACATAAAATATTTGTTTTATCACCTCAGTAATCTTGATAACATATAATGATTACAAAATAATAAACAAGCAATATCCTCATATTTAGAGTTCTTTTTGTTAAAGAGCGCTAGTGGCATTGTCTACAGGCAGTGCCTTTCTAAGGGTTCAAAGCCATCAGTGGTGCAGGAAGAATATTCTCTTTCCAAGCAATTTACAGCCTACAAAAATCTGCTACAGTATCAGCTATAAAACATCATTGTGATTTTTTTATGTTGTACTGTAAGGAAAATGTATATATTTTGCACTGTTAAAATGATTTATGAAAATATAATTATTAATATTAACAATATTTTATTCGAAAATGAATGTATAAAAAACTATTAAAAGTTCCTTTATTGTTAACAGATAAAGTTACCAGAAGTAAATAAAATCTAATACAAAATTAAAATGTTTCTGTGAAGTATAATGTTCATTAGAGATTCTACTCAACGTCAGCCTATGTTATGGAGATGACACAATCTTGCTTGCTAAAACTGAGGA
>NW_006399925.1:2720679-2750438 GCF_000299155.1 Elephantulus edwardii
GTCCCTAAGAGCAGACTTTCCCATTGCAATACTTTTTTTTTATTTCCTGGCTGCTGGTGCCTAGAGTGTTGACAGTAGAGCCTGTCAGATACTCCTCTAAATCTGAACATTCAAATTAAGACATACTAGGAAGAAGGATTGGCCATCCACTTGTGAAAAGCAGGCCTCTGAAAACCCTATGTACAGAAACTGAAGAGGATCTGATGCACTTGCTGCAGAGGGTCAGGGACCACAGCCTTCAGCATGGATTCGGGCTCAATGTCAAGAAGACAAAGATTCTCACCACTGGGCCAATTGGCAGCATCAGGATGGATGGTGAAGAGATTGAGATTGTTAACAATAGTTTGCTTGGCTCCATGGCCACATTATTTACCAATTTAAAAAGATAAGTAAGGGAGAATTCCAATTTCATATTACTTTTATTAATTAGTTCTTTAAATTTGAATTACAATTTGACTATCTACATATTTTATTTATCTGAGAATCCCTCAGAAAGTTATATCTGCTGTGTCTTTGTGTTATCAAATTATAAATCATATTAGTATATTATTCTATTTCTTTTTATCAATCAGTTTTGATTCTTTACTAAAAATTTCATCCTTTTGAGAAAAAGAGAAGGGTTTTAGTGCCTTATGAAGTACAGTGTTGCCCTGGTCGGTAGGAAGTTGAGCTTTTTCTAATCCAAAGGTGGTAATCTCTGATGGTTCAAATCCGCTATCTGCTCTTTGGGGGAACATTGGACAATATCCTTTACTCTCATTTGCAGCTTGGGAAGCCCAATTCAAGATCAGTTATGAGTTGGTTCTGAGTCAACTGCAATGGATTTTAGTGAGATTCAATACAGATTTGCATTTAAACTCTTTTTTTTGTTTGTTTTTGTTTTGTTTTGTTTTTTAATACAAACAGCTCTTTATTTGAGATAGTTTACCTCTTCATGGTTTAAGAATAACATTTTTCCATATTGAAAACAAACCAAGCTTCCTGGAAACACCTGGAAAGAGTATCCAGCAGCTCCTGCTTCTTCAGCTCACCTTTCATCTTGTACTCCCTGCAGGCTTCATTGAGCACCAGCACACTGAGCTTCCCCTTGAGTATACCCTTGCTGATGTGGGCCTTTAGCTCCTGCTCAGAGGACCTCCACCTATAGCCATTTGCTCCAAGAATCACCACCACCTTGTTTTTTCCTTAGTAGTTTCCCACCTGGGATTGTAATTTGGTAGGTAGACCAGTTCCTTTAATTCCTCCACTAGGGAGCCCTGTCTTCTGTCAATTGATTAAGTTTGAGGCATGTCAGATGGACTATTTGTCCAGGCTCCATGAAGTCCAAAGTCTAGGGTTAGATTGGGAGTGAGAGTGAAGATTGGGAGTGAAGTACACGGAGCCCAACCTGGCATACAAGTTGCTACTTTCTGTACCAAAGTGAGCAGTACACACCGTGCAAGAGTGGAAATCTTATTAAAAAGATGAGGGAGATGGAGAAGAATAAAAACATGCGGGACCTGAAGAACAGGGAGGATATAAATATTCAGGAAGAGATACTTTGATTTTCTTGGTTGATGTTTCCAGGGCCATGTTTAAATCTCTGTATGAAGATGAAGTGATTCTTTAGGACATGAGTATCCAGTAATCCTGAATGTGTCCACCAACAAGATAGTAAAAAGTGATTGAGATCTCTTGATAGTGGTGTTCTATGGTACTGAGAAAGAAAAAGAAAGTAGCTAATTAAAAAAAAACCAACCAACCAAACAAACAAACAAAAACCACCACAAAACTATCTTACAGGAATTGGATAATCCCAGTGCCAAAGGACTGTAGAGCTTGGCCCATTTAAGGGGTAGCAAACACTTCCAAGACCTAGTTGTACATGGGTGTGACTATTCCATAAGTCAGACACTGTGGGTTTGAGGCAACATCATCAGTAATGTTTAGTTCAAAAGGAGCCATAAGAAAATCATGTTGTTCACCAATAAAGATGACCCCTGTGGCAATGACAGTGCCAAGGCCAGTCAAACCAGAACCAAAGCCTCTGATCTCCAGGACACACATAGACATCTTTCTGGACTCTATGCACCTGAAGAAGGCTAGAACTTTCATACAGATTTATTCTACAGAGATATCATCATTGTAGTTCACTTTGAGGGATCTGGCAAGCCAGAAGGCCACTTGAAGAAGATTGAGCCAAGGAGACCAATAAACATATACTCAGAAGGTGGAAGTTTAAGCATTTAAACTTTTAAAAGGTCATATTTAAAAAAAAGTAGCTGTATTGGAGCTATCAGCAATTCTAATAGATAATCTCTAAGATTGTATAACAGTACATGGTAACACTACTACTGCAAACCATTAAAGTAATAATATACTGTTGTTCTAGATAAACTATTGTAGTAATTGTTAAAGGGAAAAAATTGTGAAGATTTTATAGAGCAATGAAAATAAGGTTTATTCTTTTCCCCCTACTGCTCTCAAAATGCTAGTTTGAAAAGACTTTTTTTCTCTTAATTTGAGTCTCTAAACCTCATTAAGTCCCAAAATAGACATCTGAACAATTTATGAAGCCATAGTTAAAAGATTCACTTAAAATAGAAAACGAGGCCAGGTGCTGATTGTGGAACAGACCACCAACTACTCATATGCAGGTTCAAGCTGAAGCTTAGGAAAATTAAATCAAGCCTGCAGGAACCAAAATTTGACCTTGAGCCTATCCCAAATGAGTTTCAAAGCATGTCTGGAGCAGTTTGAGGCTTTGGATAGTAATGAATGAAGACTGCATGATCTGTGGGAGGATATAAAGAATATCATCCAGGAAGAATGCCAAAAGTCATTACAAAGACAGAGGAAGAAGAAAAGAAGAAGATGGATGTCATAAGAAACTCTTAATATTGAAATGTAGTGCTGAGAAGCCAAAGGAAAGGGATGAACTCAAGATATTAAGGAGTTGAACAGAAGATTCCAGAGGACAGAGTAGGAAGACAAAGTGAAGCATTACAATGAAATGTGCTAAGAGTTGGAGTCAGAATATCAAAAGGGCTGAACCTGCTCAGCATTTCTTAAGGTTTAAGGAACTGAAAAACAAATTCAAACCTCAAGTTGCAATACTTAAGGTTGCTTTGGGCAGATTATTAAATGATCCAGAAAGCATTAAAAGAAGATGGAAAGAGTATGCAGAGTCATTGTACCCAAAGGAATCAGTGGACAGAGAAGAATTTCATGAAACAACATATGAGCAAGAGCCTGTGATGATGAAGGAGGAAGTTCAAGCTGCTCTGAAAGAATTGGCCAAAAACAAGGCCCAGAAATTGATGGTATACTGATGAAAATATTTCAACACACAGACACTGCCCTGGATGTGCTTACCATGTTGTGCCGAGAAATCTGGAGGACAACACCTGGCCAACTGACTGGAAGAGATCTATATTTGTTCCCATTCCAAAGAAAGGTGATCTGACATCATGTGGAAATTATTGAACAGTATCAAGCTGCTTTGAAGGAAATAGCAAAAAAAAAAACAACCAAGTCCCCAGGAATAGATGGTATACCAACTGACATATTTCAGCTAACAGATGCTGACCTGGATATGTTCACCAAGTTGTGCCAAGAAATCTGGAGAACAACCACTTGGCCAACTGACTGGAAGTGTGACTCAACAGTGTGGAAACTATAGAACGATATCATTGATTTCACACTCAAGCAAGATTCTAGTGAAGATTATATAAAAACGACTGAACAGCACATCAGCAGAGAACTGCCAGAAGTCCAGGCTGGGTTTAGAAGGGGTCGTGGTACCAGGGATATTGTAGCTGATGTTAGATGGATCTTGGCTGAAAGCAGAGTAAACCAGAAGAATGTGTATCTATGTTTCATTGATTATGCACAGGCGTTTGACTGTGTGGATCATAACAAACTGTGGCTGACTCTGAGAACAATGGAAATCCCAGAACACTTGATCGTTCTAATGTGAAACCTATTCTTGCACCAAGAGGCAGTTGTCAGAACAGAGCACGGCATGGTTCAAAATTGGGAAAGGCGTACGCCAGGGATGTGTCCTATTTCCATACCTTTCAACCTGTATGCAGAACAGATTATTCGAGGGGCTGATGAGGAGAAGTGTGGGGTCAGGACTGGTTGAAGATCTATTAATAATCCGTGTTATGCAGATGACACAACCCTGCTTGATGAAACTGAGGAAAACCTGAAATACTTGCTACAGAGAGTCAAGGACTGTAGTCTTCAGTATGGATTGTAGCTCAGTGTTAAGAAGACAAAGATTCTCACCACTGGAACAATTGGCAGCATCAGGATGGATGGTGAAAAGATTGAGATTGTTAACAACTTTAGTCTGCTTGGCTCCTTGGTCAACACTCTTGACACCAGCAGCTAGGAAATCAGAAAATGTATTGCAATGGGAAAGTCTGCTGTTAGGGACCTCTCCAGGGTACTGAAGAGCAATGGTGTCACTCTGGAGACTAAGGTGTGTCTGATACAGGCTATGGTTTTTGCAATCACTTGTTATGCACCAGAGAGTTGGACAATGACTAGGGAGCATAGAAGGAGAATTCATGACTTTGAGCTGTGGTGCTGGAGAAGAGTATTGAATATACCCTGGACTGCCAATAAAACAAACATATTCATCCCGGAGAGGGTTAGACCAGGCTTCTCCTTAGAGACAAGGATTCTGAGGCTTCGTCTGACATACTTTGGACATGTTGTAAGGAGAGAGAGGTCCTTGGAGAGGGACATCATACTTGGGAGAGTGGAGGGATGGCTCGAAGGGGAAGACTCTCTATGAGGTGGATTGATTCAGTGACTGGGGTAATCGTGATGGGTGTGTAAGAGACAAGATAGAGCAGGGTTTAGGGCTGTTGTACATAGGGTGGCTATGAGTCGCAAGCGACTCGACGGCACATAAAAAAACAAAACATCATTGATATCAAATGCAAAGAAGAGTCAGCTGAAGATTATCCAAAAATGACTGGCACAACACATCAACAGAGAACTGCCTGAAGTACAGGCTGAATTTAGAAGAGGCTGTGGCACTAGGAATATTATAATTAATGTCAGAGGTGAAAATGTGAATTCAGGCGCTTTAAGATTTTGATATGGAATTGTTATGTATATGTACTTTTAAGCACTTATAATAATTTCATATACTCAATCATAACATTTATCTAGGTCATTTCTGTTTAGTACAGTAGTCATTAGCTATTGTTGACATGTAAGTTTAAATTAGTTGAAATGAAATAAAATTTAAAATTTATGTTCCCAGTTACACCAGCACTACTTTTGGTGCTCAGAAGCCACATGTGGCCAGTGTTTACTAAGACAACACTTACAGAAAATATTCCCATCTTTGCTAAAAGTTTGTTAAATGTAGTTCCTTTAAAAAGGTCTTCGGATTTTTTTGAAATACTAAGTTATTTCTCTAGACAGTGTACTAATGTCATAATATTGTTGAAGATTTAATTTCAGGTCCACCATTATGGACAAATATTGTTAAACCTTTTTTTCAACCAATATTTTTAGCAAATCTTATACCCTGAACCTCCCCATCTTTGGAAAATGAGGGAATTGACTTTTACTAAAGTTAGTTTTGTCAGACCCCAGAAAAATTGTGAAAATACTGAATGAACTTGATTTTTCCTAACTTGAAACATTTTTTTTACCTCCTTCATTTCAGATGATATTTTTTTCAGCCAAAATTTGGTGCATATTGTAATAGGATTTCTTGTGGAACTTAAGGATAATGTAAGCCTTACCCTTTTTAAGGCCATAATCACAGCCCTCAGACCTATTTTTAATTGTTTTTGGTCAAACATTCTTCTAGATTGTATAGTCCTGGTCTGTCCACTTGCTTGGTCTGTCCATCTCAATTTGTCCACTTGCTGTACAGAAGTAACTTGTGGTGGATGTGAAGCTGAACACTATGACACTAATGTGTCAAATGCTATAATGGTTACCCATGTTGGAAAGTATTTGGTGAAGCTCCTTGATTAAAACAAGCTTGGAAGCAGGAGTGGCATTGACGTCTGAAATAGCTTGCCTTTGAAAATTCTATGAACCTGGAGAAAAGATGAAACTTATACAAGTATTCATACTGTTGCTATGAGTCACCTATGACTTGATGTTACTTAACAAGAACAACAACAGGTAATGTCAGATCGACCTTGGCTGAAAGCAGAGAGTACCAGAGAAATGTCTGTCTGTGTTTCTTTGACTGCATGAAGGCATTTGGCTGTGTGGATCAGAATAAACTGTGGTTTACTCTGAGAAGAATGAGAATCCCAAAATACTTGATTGTACTTCTGTGAAACCTACGCTTGGACCAGGTGGCAGTTGTCAGAAAAGTGCAAGGAAACACTGCATAGTTCAAAATTGGGAAGGGCATGCATCCAGGATGTGTTCTTTCTCCAGATCTTTACAATCTTTATGCAGAACAGGTTATCCAGGATCCTGGGCTCAATGATGAGAAGTGTGGCACCAGGATTGAAGTTAGACTCATCAACAATCTGCATTATGCAGATGACACAACTCTGCTTGCTGAAACTGAGGAGGAACTGAAGCTCTTGCTCTGGAAAGTCAAGGACTACAGCCTTCAATATGGATTGAAACTCAACATCAAGAAAACAAAGATTCTCACCACTGGGCTAATTGGCAGCATCATGACGTAGGGTGAAGTGATTGAAATTATTGACAGCTTCATTTTACTTGGCTCTGCAATCAACATTCTTGGTACAAGCAGCCAGGAAATTATAAGATGAATTTCGTTGGAAAAGTCTGCTGTCAGAAACCACTCCAGAGTACAGAAGAACAATGAAGTCAGTCTGGAGACTAAGATGTGCCTGATCCAGGCCATGGTCTTTGCAATTACTTGCTATGCATCCGAGAGCTGGACAATGATTAGGGATGAAAGAAGGATAGCTGATGCCTTTGAGCTATGGTGCTAGAGAAGAGTTTGAATATACCATGGACTACTAGGAGAACAAATAAGTTCATCCTGCAGAGGGTGAAAGTGGCTGTATCTTGGAGGCAAGGATTCTGAAGCGTTGTCTGACATCCTTTGGGCATGCTGCAATGAAGGACCAGTCCTCGGAGAGGGACAGTGAAGGAGAGAAAGACCCTCTAGATGGATTGATTCAATCATGGGGTAATGGAGATAGGTGTATCAGAGACAATAAGATTGGCAAGAGATAGAGCAGGGTTTAGGGCTGTTGTACATATGGTCTGTATAATTCACAGGCAACTCGATGGCACATAACAACAACAACAACAACATATTCAAAGTTATCATTTCTTATGTGGAATCCTTGTAAGCAGAGGTCAAATCTTACATCCCGGAGTTTGGGTGTTCCACTTCTCAGTTGAGCCAAACTGAATTCTCTGAAGGCCAAGTCCACAGAGAGCTTCACTGCAAACCCAAAGGCTTTGCCTTCCTTGTGATTCTAACTCATCAGGAGCCCCCAAGGAAAAAGACTGGAAGTCTCTGCTAGTGTGATTTACCTTGGAAATCCAACTGAGGGTCAGCCATAAGTTGGTCCAGAAACAATGATAGTGACTATATACAAGTAATTTCTGTATTTCAAGCATTTGAATAATCAGTTATCTTAGAGCTTAAGGTGATTATTGAGCTTTCCAGTAAAGCTGAATTTTCTTTTTACGTTACAATCTTCTGAGTGAAAATTATATAAAAATGCATTCAAACTTACAGTTGTTCGTTTTGGGTTTGTGATATTGTGATTTGTTTGTCTGTTTGCTTTTTTTTTTTTACTTTTATGTATCTTTTTCCAGTTCATAATCATGATCACTGGGAGTTCATACTGCTGTATGATATGTTCCACCCATTAACCTTGTTACGACATAGGCACACTACCCATCTGAAATGAAAAAAAAAAATTATGTTGATTTACTTACAAAGTTTGTATACATTGTTTTTCAGACCAGATCATTCCCATTTCTTTACCTACCCCTCCCTCCACCCATAATACTGTGCAACCCTATGATTACACCCCCTCATGCTCACCCCTCTGCTCCCTCCCTCTCCCCCTTAGATCTTCATACTCATTTTACTGGTTATCTATTTCTACAAAAATGGTCTTATACAATATTTGTCCTTACAGGAATGAAGTAGTTCACTTCACTTACTGCTCTCCAGTCCCTCCCAAGTTAGATAGTGATTTATAAAACCCTTGCTCCTGCATGGTGTGTAGTATTCCATTGTGTGAATATACTATAATTTCTCAATCCATTCGATTGTGGTTGGACATTTGGACTGTTTCCATGTTCTTAATATGGTGGATAAGTCTCCGTTTGTGCCTCAGTTCTCATTCTCTCTGGTATATTCAAAGTAGTGGAATAGTTTAGTTATTAGGAATGTATGTTCTGCTTTCTGGGGAAATGTCTAACTGCCTTTGAGAATGGTTGTACCATTTTACAATCTCACTTTACTGTTTAAGAATTCCTGTTTTGCCACATCCTCTCCAGCAATTATTACTTGCTGTACTGTTAAACTTTGCCACTACCGCTGGAGTGAGATGGTGTCTCATTGTGGTTTTGATTTGCATGTATCTTATAGCCAGAGATTCTGAACATTTCTTCATGTTTCTGTTGGCCACCTGACTATCTTCCTCTATGAATGTTCTTTCCATGTCTTTTGTCTATTTTGTCTTTTTCTGTAAACTTTTGAGTTGAGATCTTTGTCTAAATTAGTATTACCAAATTATTTTTCTCCCCAATCAGTAGGTTTTATTTTCACTCTGTTGGAAAAAAGGATTTAATTGTTGTTGTTTTTAAATTTTATTTTATGCTGGTTTACATACAAATTTCAGGAGGTTCATATATATTGTATTTCACACCGGAACTTTCCCCTTTTCTTTACCAATCTCTCCCTCCACTCACCAAATTGTGCTATCCTATATTTAAGCCCCGCTTCCCTTGCATCCTCATACACACTCTTCAATTATGGTCCTATACAGTATTTGTCTTTAAGAGACTGAGTTAGTTCACTTAGTACAATGCTTTCTAGTCCCTCTCATGTTAGGTCATAATTTATAAAATCATTACTCCTGAATGCTACATAGTATACCATTTTGTGAGTGCACCATAATTTTTCAATCCATTCCATTGTGGTCAGGCATTTGGACTGTTTCTATGTTCTTGCTATGTTGAATAATGTTGTTATGAACATTGGTGTCTCTGTGCCTCAGTTCTCATTTTCTTGGGCTATATTCCAAGTAGTAGAATAGCTGAGTCATCTAGAATTTCTATGTCCAGCATTTTAAGGAAATGTCAAACTGCCTTTCAGCGTGGTTGCACCATTTTACAAACCCATCAACAATGTATAAGAGTTCCTATCTCTCTACATCACCTCCAACATTTATTACTTACTGCCCAGCTAAACTTTGCCACTGCTACTGGAATAAGATGGTATCTCATTGTGGTTGTGATTTGCATCTCTCTTATTTATTGCCTGTAATCTGAAGCATTTTTTCATGTGTCTGTTGGCCATTCTAATGTCTTTTGTGAAAAGTCTTTCCATGTCTTTTGCCCATTTTGTAATTGTATTATCAATCTTTTTCTTCTGGAGGCCCTGCAGTTAGTAAATTTTGTTATGAGACTCTTGTCTGTGATGGTATTGCCAAATGTTTGTTCCCAGTCAGTAGGTTTTCTTTTCATCCTGGAAAAAGTTTTTGATGAACACAGAGATTTAATCTTTAGAAGGTCCCATTCATCAATTTTATCCTCTTGAGATTGTGTATTACTGGCTGTATTTGGCAGTCTCTTTATACCATAGACTAGGCCTTCTAAGCTTGGTCCCAGTTTGTCTGTTAGGAGCTTTATGGTTTTGGACTTTATTTGGAGGTCTCTGATCCACCTTGGGTTGATTTTTGTGCTTTGTGTGAGACGTGGATCCTGTTTAAGCTTTCTACAGGTAGCAGTCCAGTTTTGCTAGCACCATATGTTGATGAGGATGCCATTTCCCCATTTAATAAGTTTTATTTCCTTGTCAAATATCAGTTGCCCATAGATAAATGGGTCTATTTCTGGGTTCTTAATTCTGTTCCATTTGTCTATGTGCCTTTCATTGTACCAACACTGTGATATTTTTGTTTTTAGGTCAGGGAGTGTTATACCCCCAAATCAATTTTTGTTTTTCAGAGGTTCTTTGCTTATTTGGGGTCTCTTTCCATTCCAAATAAACTTGACAATTTCCCTTTCGATCTCTTTGAAAAATAAATTTGGTATCTGTATTTGGATTGTGTTGAACATATATATTGCTTTTGGTAGGGTAGTAATTTTTCATTATTGACTCTTTCAATGCATAAACAGCATCTATTTTTCTATTTATTTAAGTCTTTTATAGTATCTTGCAGAAATGTTTTGTGGTTTTCTTGTATATGTCTTTCATATCTTTAGTTAACTTCCTAGCATCTCAATTTGTAGTTGGCTATTGTAAATGGTATTGCTTTCTTGGTTTCCTTCTCTGGGTTTTGTTATTGTAGAGGAATTACACTGATTTTTGGATATTGATCTTATACATTTTCACTCTGCTAAAATGGATCGACTAGCTCTAACAGGGTTTTTTGTGTGTTGGTTTTTGTTTTTTTGTTGAGTCCTTGATGTTTTCTGTATACACTATCATAGCATCTGCACTCAGTGACAATTTTACCATGTCTTTGCCAATTAAGATACCTTTTATTTCCTTCTCTTGTCATATTGTCCAAGCAAGTACTTCCAATACAATAATGAATAGCAGTCGTGACAGTGCTCATCCTCGTCTTATTCCTATTCACAGAGAAAATTATTTGTCCTTCTCCACTGAAAATTACATTGGCTCTTTGTTTTGTATATATACTTTTGACCATGTTGAGGAAATTCTCTTCTATTTCAATTTTGCTGAGTGTCTTAATCAGGAAAGGATGTTGGATTTTATCAAATACCTTTTCTGCATCAATTGCTAGAGTCCTATGTTTCTTGTTTTATGTTTTCTTACTGTGTTGAACCACGTTGATGTTTTCTTATGTTTAACCACCTTTGTATTCCACTTATGAATCTCACTTGGTCAGGATGACTTTTTTTTTAATGTATTCTTGGATTCTATTAGATATGAATTTTTTTAAAGGATTTTTTTAAAGTCTGTATTGATGAGAGTTGCTGGTTTGTAGTTTTCTTTCTTGGTAATGTATTTGCCTGATTTTGGTATTTGGATTATTCTTGCTTCATAGAAGTGGAATTGGTAATAGGTCCTCTCTGAATGTAGGATTCAGCTTTGAAGCCATCTTGTCCAGGATTTTTCCTATGGGGAAGTCTTTTTATGACCTTTTTAATTTCTTCTTCTTTTATTTATTTTTTTTTTTTTTGGTTCAAGTGTTCTATATCTGTCCTTGTCATTCCAGGTACAGCATGAGTTTCCATGAATTTATTCATTTTCTCTAGGTTTTCTAATTTTTCAAAGGATAGCTTTTCATAGTACACCAGTATTACAGATTAAATTTCATTTGGTTCTGTTGTGATGTCACTTCTATTATTTCTTAATCTAGTTATCTGTGTCTTCTCTTTTTTATTTTTTTAATTAAATTTCCTAATGGTTTGTCAATTTTATTGACCCTTTCAGAAAACTGGCTCCTGGTTTTTTTGATGGTTTCAATTGTTTTTGTTTATTATCTCCTTGATTTCAGCTCTTATCCTTATAATTTCCTTCTGGAGGCAGTTGGGTTAGATTGTTGTTCTTTTTCTATTTGATGAAGGTGTTAAGTTAGATCATTTATTTTTCTTCTTTTTCTTTTTTTTTATGTGTTTACCTATTGCTATAAATTGGCCATGGAGGACTGCTTTAGCTGCATTACAGAGGTTTTGGTACATTACATTGTATTTACATTATGATTTGTTTCAAGGACCATTTTTATTTTATTCTTTATTTCTTCTATAAATCAATCGTGTTCTAGCAGAGTATTATTTAGTTTTAACATGATTTTATAGGATTTACCCTCTTGTGGTTAATTTTGAGTTTTACAGCATTGTGGTCTGAAAATATACTTTGTATTATTTCATTGTTTTTAATTTGTTGAGGCTTGCTTGTGTCTTGACATGTGATCAATTCTGGAGAATGTACCATGTGCACTTGAAAAGAAAGTAAGTTGAGTGTTAGTTGAGTGTAGTGCTTGGAATACATCCACAAAGTCAAGTTGGCTGGCTGTGTAGTTTAATTCTTCTACGTCTTTGTTAAGATCCTTTTAATTTGTTCCATCTTTTGGTGAGAGTGGCATGGTAGAGCATCCTATCAGTATTGTGGTGCTATTTCTTTCTTCAGTTCTGTTAACAGTTGTTTTATATATTTACCAGATAGGTCTATTATATGATACATAGATATTGATGTTATGTCCTTTTGATCTACCATGACTTTAATCATTATATAGTGCCCTTCCTATCTTTTATGGTAATTTTAATTCTGAAGTCTATTTTATCAGAGATTTGTATTTCTACTCTTGCTTTTTTGTGGATGTTATTTGTTTGGTGTTATTTTTTTTCCAGTCTTTGATTTAAAGACTATCTTCATGTATTAGATGTGTGTCTTGTAGACAATAGTTTGATGGGCTTTGCTTTTTTTTATCAATTCTGCTACTCTTTTCTCTTGAGTTCTGCCTTAAGTCCATTCACATGAAGTGATTATTGACAAGCCAGATTTTTTTCATTGCCATTTTGCTCTGTTTCTTTTTTATTTTTTCTTCTTACTATGGCCCATCAATTTCTGTTTTTGTTTCTTTGTGTATGACTTCCTTTAAAAGCTCTTGTAGGTTTGGTCTTGTTTTCACAACTTCCTTAAGTTCTTTCTTTTCTGCAAAAGATGCAATTTCTCTTTCAAATATGCTGGGTACAGGATCCTGGGTTGACAATTGTTTTCTTTCATCTTCCTGTTATGCCATACCATTATCTTCTTGCCAGCAAAAAAGTTTCTTGTCCTCCTTGGCCCCTGGGATAATCCCTCAGCCATGGAAGGAGGGCCCCCTAATGGAGGTATAAAACTCACAGATTTTCAAATATATTTTACCTCAGGTTATGTGCACTTTTTTTTCCTCACAACAGAGAAAATAGAAAACCCTCATGAAACAGCTATTGCCGGCTAAACTCTATGCTTACCACATTCTCTATTTAACAGAGTATTTTCAAGGTGTGTGCTTTACTATTTTTTTATACTCCACTTCACAGCTTAGCAAGCAATTTTCCCTAAACAGCTAAAACAAACATTAGCTATCTGAACCTGATCAGTGATAATCACAGAAAAGAAGTCTAACATTTTGCTTCTGATAAGATTCAATTCAACTCATGACCATAAGGACAGGCCAACCCATAACTGACCTTCCAGTGGGTTGACAGAGGCTATAAATCACAATGGAGGAGATATCTCATTTGTCTCCTGTTGAGCAGTAAATATATTTGAACCACTTGCCTTTGGATTAGTAACCCAACTCTGTACTCACTAGACCACCAGAACATCCTTCTGTAAAGATTACAATAATAAAAATTTTGAGTTAAATCCTACTTCATAACACATGAGTTAATCATAAATCAGAATCAAATCTGAAGGAACTTCTTTTTCTCTCTAAACCTTAACATTTCAAGTATACACTTTAATCATTCTGAAACACAGTTCATAGAATATTATCACAAATCTCATGATAGCCTGTTTGCTTTTACTGTGCGCATTTTCCCCCATTTATTAATATTTACTTTTACCATCCATTGACCATCCTACACTACTTGATCAATGACAATATTAGGTTTTACGCTCAGTGTTATAGAAACATTCCTGACCTGTAATGAAAAGGCCTCCCAGAGCATATATGGTATCATCCATTATCACAACTGAAAAAGTTCTGAAGATATATAAGATCTCATTTATCAGCAATGCATAACCTGGAGAGGCCTGAGACTGTGATCCTTTCTTATCCAATATGATGTAAATGTTCATATTTTTGGTACAAAACTATAGTATAAAAGTTAAAAGAAATGAAATTTAAATATAAATATTTGACTTCTCTTTGTTTCCTTCTTCAATATGTGAGAATATTTTACTCTCTCCAACAGGTCATAGCAATCCTGAGTGTCGGGTTGCACACAGAACTCTAATTCAAGAAGAGACAGTGTCCTCTTCCTGGTGTACATTTCTTCTGATATCAGATATGCTATGATTGGTTGATGTTCTCTTCTAGATGACCAGAAGAATGTCATACATGTAGCTAAGGTCTGCTTCCTCAGTCACTAACTGGTGTGTAGGGATAAAATCATCTATTTCTTTTAGATCTACTGGATCTAAGGGTCAGTCCTCAAATGTCATGGATACAACACTTTGAGGAATGGGGGGAAATGTTGAGGTTAAGCAATGAATTAACTGCAAATATTCTGTGAGGGAATGAGTTTACTTCATTTATCATGTTTTCCTTTCTATTAATTACTCAAAACTGAAGATTTATATTTGGGAGTAATTAGCATCCTTATGGTACACAGTAATAAAATTAATGGGTATAGAGTACAGTATTTTGGGTAAAAATTAACAAAATGGAAGGAGATGGAATAAATAGCTGGAATCTAAAGAGAACATAATTTTCAGGAAAGAATATTAACAATTAAAAAATATAGTTTCTTAATTGGTCATTTAAAGATCTTCATCAGAATAACTAATTTGACCTATAGAAATTTACAATTCTGGGTTCCACATCACCTCTATGATGAAACAAAGCCTCAAGAGATAGGGCCTAGATAGTTGCCTTTTGAACTAGACACTTAACTAAACGTGATGCTGGTGAGAGAAAGAGTTTTGGATATGGGCCATCCTATCTCTGACATCATGTGGGCTCAGGAATGGTAGGATATAATTTGCAAACTATATTTTTCTCGTTGGTTTATAAAAGTAGCACTAGCTCAAGTCTCTTCAGGCCCCAACTTTGTTTAAGATAAGCAAATTGATTTCTGAGTCAAGGAAAAGTACACATAAAAAGGGTCATATTACTTCTTTGACATCAAATAGTTTTTAACATAATAAACTGCTCTCATAAATTGAGTGGTTCCAAATCAGAGCCATATGGGAGGTGTTTGGGCTGAAAGGGCAGAAGGAGCACCAGTAATTGGCCCAACAGTTCAAACATTAGAGTAATTCAAGGAGGTAGAGAAGCAGATCTGAAGAAACGGACCAGCTCATCTCTTTTCCCTGACTGCATATGTCTTACTTTTCTGACTATTAGATGCTTTAGTTGTTCATCAGTCAGAAGAGCAAAGCATAATGAGATTAAAGTGAAAATTCTGATGTTGCTTAAAGAGGAGTATTAAACTCACATGTAGTAAAATATCTAATAGATAACGCATAGGAAATATGTAGATTTAATGTCTGAAAATAGAAGAAACATTCTTTCCTTTACAGCCTATGTGTGGGAGAGTGGATAAAATAAACAATGGGCTTGTACCACATGGGATGATTGTATGATCAAAGGTTCAGAATAAAGAGCACTACTGTTTATTCTCAAACCTGAAATTTTAAACTATTTGCTAAAGTTTGAACTTTTTTTTAAGCAAATGCCCTTATTTTTTTTTTTAATTAAATTTTATTCTTTTTTATGTGTACCGTCAAATCATGTCTGACTGGTACAGGAAGATATTGCCTCTCCTTCTCCAGCAGTGCATCTGGTAGAATTAACCTGCATACCTCTGGGATTGTAATAGAGTTTCTTGCCACAAGGCCACCAGAGCTCACTGCAAATTTACGTATTAAGTGTCTGTACTTTTTATTGTGATTTGAGTGAAAGTTTATAGAGGAAACTGATTTTACTATAAAAAAATTGATACAGGTCATGTTTGTTAAAGTGATTACCATCCTCATACCATTATAATTCCTACCTCTTACTTATATTTCTCATTTCCACACATCTTTCTTTCCTATCCCTCTGACCTTTAGCCTTAAATGAACACTGCACTTTTGATCTTATATAGTTGATTGCTATAAAAATTTTGTTCTAATATTGTTCGTTTCTATGTTGTTGATTATCTTATAAACCTGCCTGTTTATTGTTTGGCTGGAAGTTGAGTCATGGGAGCGATTTCATCTAAATGTAATTTGTAAGAATAAATAAGCTAATGTTGTTATGTGCCATTGAGTTGCCTGTGACTCATAGCAACCCAATATACAATAATAGCTCCGAACTCTGCACTATCCTGAGCCAGTCTATCTCCAACATACCTACCCCCATTACTTCAGTTAATCCATATCATCCAGGATCTTCCTCTTCTGCGCTGTTCCTTCACTCTACCAAGTACAATGCCTTCTCCAAGAACCAGTCCTTTTGTGTATCTGCCCAAAGAATGTGAGACAGAGCTTTAAAATCTTTGCCTCCAAGGAGAAACTTGGTTTCACCCTCTTCAATGCAGATCTGTTTGTTCTCTTTGCAGTTCGTGGTATGTTCAAGACTCTTATCTAACACTGTAACTCAAAGGCATGAAGTCTTGTGTCATCCTTACTCATTACCCCGTTTTCTGATGGATAGCAAGTAATTGCAAAGACCATGGACTACACTCAGGGACACCACAGTCTCTAGAATGACATCCTTGTTCTTCAGAACTCTACAGAAGTCCCTGACAGCAGATTTTCCTAATGCAATTCATCTTTTGATTTTCTAACTGCTGGTGCCAAAGAGTGATTGTGGAGCCAAGCAAGTTGAAATTATTCACAATCTCACTCTCCATCTATCATAGTGCTGCTGATTGGCCTGATTGTGAGACTCTTAGTCTTCTTGATGTTGAACATCAATCCATATTGAAGACTACATTCCTTAACCTTCTGCACCGAATGCCTCAGGTCCTCCTCACTTTTGGCAAGTCAAGCTTTGTCATCTGAATAATGCAGGTTGTTGATGAGTCTTCCTCCAATCCTGATGACACATTCTTCCTCATAAAGTCCAGGTTCCCGAATGATCTGTTCAACATAAAGACTGAAAAGATATGGAGAGATGACACATCTTTGATATACTTCTTTCCTGATTTTGAACCATGCAGTGTTTCCTTGTTCTGTTCTGAGGACTGCTTCTTGGTTTAAGCTAAATTTAGAATGAGATTCACTTACCGATAAATTAAATCATAAATTTAACATAATTTCAACATTAGGAAGTCCTAGAAACATCATGAGTTAACACTGCGCTGTTATAGTTGAGAATCAGATCTACAACAAGCAGTCACGTCTTGGGAAGAAAATCTGTTTGTTTTCTCTCATAAGGATGTACAGACTCTGAAACACTACAGAAATAATTTTATTTTGGATTAAAGGATCAGAATATAAGTTGGAATCAACCCTGATAACAATAGAATTTTTAACATCAGATATTTCTAAGTTTACTTTTACTTTACCCTGTGGTAGTAATTATCAAAACGTTTAGTCTCAGACATATACATGTTGTTGTTGTTATGTGCGTCGAGTCGCCTGCGACTCATAGCGACCCTATGTACAACAGCCCTAAACTCCGCTCTGTCCTGTGCCAATCGCACTGTCTCCAACACTCCCATCCCAATTATCCCAATCACTGAATCAATCCACCTCATAGAGGGCCTTCCTCTCCTGCGCTGTCCCTCCACCCACCCAAGCATGATGTCCCACTCTAAGGACCGGTCTCTCCTCACAACAAGTCCAAAGTAAGTTAGACAGAGCCTCAGAATCCTTGCCTCCAAGGAGCCACCAGGTTTAACCCTTTCCAGGAAAAATCTGTCTGTTTTCCTAGCAGTCCATGGTATTCTCAATACTCTTCTCCAGCACCACAGATCAAAGGCATCAATTCTCCTTCTATCCTCCTTGGTCATTGTCCAACTCTCTGATGCATAACAGGTGATTGCGAAGACCATGGCCTGTATCAAATGCACCTTAGTCTCCAAAGAGACACCGTTGTTCTTCAGTACTTTGGAGAGGTCCATAACAGCAGACTTTCCCATTGCAATGCGCCTTTTAATTTCCTGGCTGCTGGTGCCAAGACTGTTGACTATGGAGCCAAGCAAACTACAGCTGTGTACAATCTCAGTCTCTTCATCATCCATCCTGATGCTGCCAGTTGGTCCAGTGGTGAGTATCTTTGTCTTCTTGACATTGAGCCTCAATCCATATTGGAGGCTGCAGTCCTTGACACTCTGCAGCAGGCGCTTCAGGTCCTCTTCAGTTTCAGCAAGCAGGTTTGTGTCATCACATAACGCACATTGTTGATAAATCGTCCACCAATCTTGAACCCACATTTCTCCTCATAGAGCCCAGCCCCCCGGATAATCTGTTCTGCATATAGGTTGAAAAGGTATGGAGATAGGATGCATCCCTGGCGCAC
This sequence comes from Elephantulus edwardii, assembly GCF_000299155.1. NCBI lineage: Eukaryota > Metazoa > Chordata > Mammalia > Macroscelidea > Macroscelididae > Elephantulus > Elephantulus edwardii. Next base: position 2,739,015 of record NW_006399925.1, read on the forward strand.
ACCCTTCCCAATTTTGGACCATGCAGTGTTCTCTTGCTCTGTTATGACGACTGCCTCCTGGTCCAAGCATAAGTTTAGCATTAGAACGATCAAGTGTTCTGGGATTCCCATTCTTCTCAGAGTCAGCCATAGTTTCTTATGATCTACACAGTCAAATGCCTTTGCATAGTCAATGAAGCATAGTCCTTTATATATACTCCTTTAGTGTGTATATATGTATGTGTATGTGTGTGTGTGTAAGTGTATGTATGTACGTATGTGTATATATGTATATGCATGTATGTATTTGTGTATGTATATATGTATGTATTTATGTATGTATATATATATGTGTGTCTATATAGATATTTATGTATATGTATATTCATATGTATATGTATAGTGGTCTAGCAGCAAGAAGCTGTGCTGCAATCCTGAAGTCACAGAGTTCGAGGCCACCATCTGCTCTGTGCAGTCGCCTCGCTTGCAATTACCTGTCTCTGAAAACCTGCCGGAGGGTCAGCTAAGGATCTGTTTTCAGAGAAAAGTTGGCAATCTCCTCCCTAGCAATTTACAACCTCTAAAATCTTGCTGGAGGTTCAGCTATGAGTCAGTTACTATTCAGCAGCAGTGAGTTTGAGCCTATATATTTATCGTATAATAAAAGAGTATATATTTAATGTTAAAAACAAAAAAGTTTATTCAAATAATTATTTATTGGTTGATTTAGTTAATATATTTCAAAATAACAGTAACAAATCTGCTATACAATGAATGTTAATTTTTTTTATGAATGTCATTTTTATAAAAATAGTAAAAATGACACTAGAAACCTCTTTTGATGGAAAAGAGCTAAATTGATATCTAGACATCAATAGAAAAAAACATGAGAATCCCATAATTGCTGTTTTATTCACTTTATGACAATATGTTTGCTATGAAGACAATGTGGTCTCATACAGATAAACAGTTGTCTAAAGGAAGCATATTTGAATAGTCTTTTTAGGTAGCCGTAGCAATTTTTATTTTGATGCAATGTACAGGTCTTAATCAAATCTATTAATCTATCTTGTAGTTTGAAGGCATCTTTGAGTATGCATCATTTAATAACATCATGCCTTGGTCATTTTAAACACTAGCTCAGTTGTGCAAATATGAACACATTTCATTCTACAATATTAAAAATTACATTTATTAATATCAGTACAAATCTAGTTAGAAAAGACTTTAGCTATTGATAAGCTGTCAGGATCACAGTGACAGATTTATGTTTTCCAAAATTTTAATTTTCTCTCGAGGGTTTGACTTTTTTAATTGGCAGAAAATATTGTTTTCCTTGAAATGACAGGCTGATGCTGTTCATTTTTAAGTATATGTCTGCCAAATACTTAAGACTGAGTGCTCAAAGTTTGCTGTCAGATGTTATTTCATATAAAAACAATATTCTGTGAAAGAAGTGGCTAGTTTAACTTGCATTTCAAAGAATCACACAAATTATTTCCTTGAGACAGTGATTATATCATTAAATATAGCCCAAATACTTTATTTGTACATTCCATTTCATCACAAAGAATATTTTAAAAGATATTAAATAAAGGTTGAAATTTAATTAAACTTAATTACATTTATATATTCGTCAAAGACATTCTTAAGTGAAACCGGATTTTGTTTTTCTATTTCCATTTTCAAATTACTACAATTTCAATGATGCTGGTGTTTTGAATAATGTTATAACGCTTGTAGTTTTAGCTAATACTGCCTGGAAAAATATTAGTGCGAATGTGAGCACTGTGAAAAAGGAAATAACGTCATAATGCATTACAGAACATATTAAATTACGTTCTTTGTAATTAGCAGTCTGACACATTCTACTCAGACAATCTCTTTTCTTCCTCAGATATTTCTCAGTGACACTCTGCTCTTTGCTAATGCCTGTGAGTTTTTTCACGAAGCTCTACACATAGTATTAATATTCTATATTTCCTAGTTTCTAGTATTAAGCATAGGATCTAATGGTATTAATTAAAGGTTGGGTAGGTGAGCCACAAAAGCAAACCAAGAAACAAATGAATGGTTTTACTCTAGCTGTTCTTTGTGTTTTTCTATTGCCCAAATAGACAATGTTAATGCTATTTTAGGGCATTTTTTTAATTGTTTCTCACATTTGCATCTTGATGCGGAACACATAAATCAGGTTTATGGATTTTGCATCAAGATGCAAATATATGGGACCATGTGCTTTGCAGAGAGTAGAAACAGAGTTTAGTGTGAACAATGGGCACTGGGTGTTCAGGAACTGTCTGTGGTGTTTAAGGTAAGATAGTATATCAAGAAGGACTAGAAATTCAGATATCTAGAGGGAAAAAAAAACTTCTGGAATTGGGAAATATGTGAGGCTGAGCTTCAAAATCCTTGTCTCTGAGAAGTAGTTCGGGGTTTCACCCTCTCCAATACAGACCTGTTTGTTCTCTTAGCAGTAGTAGGAAGAAGTTTATAGCTCATACTCCAGCGGGTTTTCAGAGGCTGTAAATCATGTAGAAAGAGATTCTCCTTCTCCTTCAGGGAAGATAGGGGATTTGAATTGACCACCTTTATGTTGGCAGTGTAACTCCGTGGTCACTAAGTCATCAAAACTCCCTAATATATATTACATTTAGTAACTATTTATAAATCAGTCAATTAGAAAGACAACTGATAACATTAACATTGCTGATGTCAGGTGGATTCTGGCTGAAAGCAAATACCAGAAGAATATCTATTTGTGCTTTATTGACTATTCAAAGACATTTCACTTCGTGGATAATAAAAAAGTATGGCTAAGATTGAGAAGAATGGAATTCCAGAACACCTAATTATGCTGGTGTGAAAAGAGTAAGGGAACACTACTTGACTTAAAATTAGGAAAGGTGTGTGTCATGGCTGTTTCCGTTCTCCATACCTATTTAATCTGTATCCTGAAATAATTGGAGAAGCTGAATCATATAAAGAAGAATGAACCATCAGGATAGGAAGAAGACTCATCAATAACCTTCATTATTAAGATGATACAATCTTTCTTGTGGAAAGTCATAAGGGCTTGAAGCACTTGCTGAAGAAGATTAAAGACTATGTTGTTGTTGTTGTTGTTATGTGCCGTCGAGTCGCTTGCGACTCATAGCGACCCTATGTACAACATTGCTAAGCTATGCTCTGTCCTGTGCCAATCGCACTGTCTCTGACACTCCCATAGCCTTCAATATTGATTGAGTGTCAACATCAAGAAAACAAAAATGGCGGCCAATGGAACAATAAGCAACATCACAATAGATGGAGAAAAAGAGTGTCAATTACTTCATTTTACTTGGATCCACAATCAACATACTTGGTACTTATCACTCAGGAGATGAAAAGACATATTGTATTGGGAAAGTCTGTAGTCAGAGATCTCTCCAAATTATTGAGGAACAGTAATTTTAGTTGAAGAGTAAGGTGCACTCAATTCAGTCCATGGTCTTTTTAATCAATTGCTGTGTGTCCAAGAACTGGACAATGACTAAGGATAGCAGCAGAAGAATTGATGCCTTTGAATTGTTGTTATTGTTTACCATCATGTCAGAACACATCCATAGCTGTCCCTCCAGCGGGTTTTCAGAGGCAGCTAATCTTTTAGCAGGAGATATCCACCCATCTCATATGGAGCATCTGGTAGATTTGAACTGCACGTCTTTTGGATTGCAGCACAGCTTTTTACTACCAGACCACCAGAGCTGCTGCTATTACATTTGGGGCATCACTGATAACAATAAATAGCAAAAAATTAAAACAAACACTAATGGGAAATATTATGTGTCTTTTGTTAAAATGAGAAGTATATGTGGAAGTAAAAGTGAATTAGATAAGACATGACCCAACTACAGACTTTAGTTATTTGCCAAGGAATTGTTGCTAAGCACAAAGCTGACTAAGGTGCGCCTGATACAGGCCATGGTATTTGCAATCGCTTGTTATGCATCAGAGAGTTGGACAATGACTAGGGAGGACAGAAGGAGAGTGGATGCTTTTGAGCTGTGGTGCTGGAGAAGGGTACTGAATGTACCATGGACTGCCAGGAAAACAAACGGATTTGTCTTGGAGAGGATTAAACCAAGCTACTCCTTGGAGGCAAGGATTCTGCGGCTTTGTCTGACATACTTTGGACATGTTGCCAGGAGGGACGGGTCCTTGGAGAGGGACATCGTGCTTGGGAGGGTTGAGGGACAACGCAGGAGGGGAAGACCCTCTATGAGATGGATTGATTCGGTGAGTGGGGTAATAGGGATGGGTGTGTCAGAGGCGGTGCGGTTGGCGCAGGATAGAGCAGGGCTTAGGGCTGTTGTGCATAGGGTCGCCATGAGTCGGAAATGACTCGACAACAATAAGGGAGAAGGAATGTTGCACTTTAGTCTGTGTTATTTTTTGTTAGTCTTACCTATATTATTTCTCCAACTGCATTATACATTTTATAGTCTTTTATATTAAGAAAGGGACCTGAATCTGAAGGTTTTCCTATTTTTCATTGTAGTATCTAGTGCAATGCTGACACACAGGAAACCAGCAAACACCAATGGTTGCATCATAACATATTTTTTTTAAAATAGTTATTAAAGTTCTATATGTTCTTGTTTTGAGTGCATCATAGCTTTTCCATATATATGTGATAGTGATAGTAATTTGCATAATAATGTCCTCATCATTTATTCATGTTTTAAATTTTTTCTTTTGTGTGTGTGTGTGTGTGTGTGTGTGTGTGGCTTTTCTATACTACTGTCTCCCTCTCTTTTATTTCATCATTGGCACCACAGCTATCCAGACATTCTAGAGAACAGAGATCAATCTTTATTTTTTTGCCATTATCAGCCCCCTCCATAAATCAGTTTTACTCAGTAGTCAGTGCGACAGGGTCTCCAACTGTCCATTGCCTACAAATGGTGTCTTTTAAAGAAACTCACCATCACCAGCTGTTCCTGCAGTGCTATAGTCCTGTGATTTTGATAAGTATCTCATCTGTAAAATCACTTCTCAATTTTTTTTTCTTTCCTTTCCTTTCCCTTGTTCCTGGCAGCTGCCCACAGAGTTATACCCTGTGTATTTATCTAGAGTGCACCAACACATGTTTACTTCTGACTTTTAGGTAATAAAAGCTAACCTTCAGTAAATCATATCAGTAAAGATACTCATAAATCTTGCTCTTACCTTATATACATCAATTATTCTTTTCATAAATACCACAAGCATGAGCCACTTACGTTGCACAACTGTGGAGGATGTCTTGAAGATTGCACACTAGTATTATGTGTTTTCTGGGCTGAATAGTAAATAAGGATCAAATTCATAGGAATGAGAGTGAATTTAGGAGAGCCCCCTGTTCCGCCTATAGATATCCTTAATGAAGTGATGGACCTATTTGTTTATGTGGCTCAGAGTTTCTATGATGAAGAAAGAATTAAGTCCAAATAGTATTTTATTTTTTCCTCAGAAGAAACAATTAAGTCCACATAATTTTATTTTTTTCTCAGAATTTAAGACATTTTTACAATAAAGTTCTTAACCACAAAGTAGTCATTTGTAAATGTTATAGTAGAAAGGACAAGAATTAGGCACACATTCATTGATATTCCACTATTTGTGTGTCCTAAAGGCTTAGTAATTATACCTATAAAATAATTATTATAAACCCTACATCACACTGTTATTTCTAGAACTCAGTAAGTGTATACTTTAGAAGTCTGAGGTCAAGATTTGGAATCTTACAACTATTTGATGTATACTTGTCTTCTTCAACTTTGGAAATAGTAGCTAGTTACTTTGGTTGACTGTATAAATGACCTTCTATGTCCTCATGTGACATTTTATTTTCCCCAACTTTTCCTTTTTTCCCCTTTTATTCTGGTTTATTTAAAAGTTTGAATATATTGTTTTTCACAAAGGATCCTTCCTATTTTCTTCACCTCACCCACCCATCAAATTGAGAAAACCTACGATTAACACCCTACCTCCCATCATCACTCCTCTATTTCCACTCTCCCACCACCTTGGATCCTCATATTTATTCCAAAATAATGGTTTTATAAAGTATTTGTCCTTGTGGGATTGAGTTAATTCACTCAGCATAATGCTGTCCAGTCCCTCCCAAGCTGGGGAGTAATTTACAAAATGATTGCTCCTGCATGCTGTTTAGTATTCCATTGTACGAATGTACCACAACTTAATTCATTTACTTGTGGCTGGACATCTGGGCTGTTTCCATGTTCTTGTAATGGTGAATAATGCTGCTATGAACATTAGTGTACAAGTTTCTGTTTCAGCTTTAGTCCTCATTTTCTAAAGATTAAGTCCCTGTGTTCATTGAAAATGTTTTCCAACAGGGTGAAAGAAAAACTTACTGACTAGGAAAAAACATTTGACAAGACCATGTCAGAAAAGAATCTCCTAATGGCTGTTCCTGGGCCTCCACAACAGAAAGATGGATAACCTAACTACAAAATGGGCAAAAGACAAGGATAGAATTTTCAAAGAGGAAGATATTCAAATTGCCAACAGACATATGAAGAATATGCAGTCACTAGTAATAAGAGAGCTGCAAATCAAAACAGCAATGAGGTACCATCTCATTCCAGTAGCAGTGGCAATGTTTAATAGGACAGAAAATAATAAATGTTGGAGAAGATGTGGTGAGGTAGGAACTCTTTCACATTTTTTAAGGGATTGTACAATGTTACAACCACTCTGAAAGGCAGTTTGGCATTTCCTCAAAAGTCTGAACAGAAAAATTCCATATGACCTAGCTATTCCATTCCTTGGAATATACCCCAAGAAAATGAAAACAGAGGCTAATGTGACATTTTCAGGAAGTTCAGTGAAGTGAAATATGGAAGTATCATATGAGATAAGAAGACGATTTTAGGCATTGTCCAGTCTTTTAGTCATTCACTTTGCTAAAGGTAGGACAACAGCTGAAAGTACAGATTGCATTAAAGTAAAAAAAAAAAGTTTCCTGATGAAGAGGTATGTTTCACACAGCAGACAAACCTATATGGGAATTGTGATCATGAAGTACCTTCACTGCAAGTCTGAGAGATAAAAAAGGAGGGGAAGCCAGTGGAAAACAGATTATTTTCTAGTTAAGATAATAAAGATAAAGAAATGACTCTCTAACAATTGAATGAGAGTGTTGTCATATACAAGATAAGGTATAGCTACAGGTAAGGGTAATGCTTTTACTTTTGAATACAATGAAACCTATGGGGTTCAGTGTTCTCACATTTTCCTCACATATTTATGTTTCCACTCTCTCACAGGCTTTATCTATTTTGTGTCTGACAATTGTCATTAGCCACTGTTGAGTTGACTTCCAATTCACAGCAGCTCTACACACAAAAGAACAATATATTCACTGACCCTGTGCCTTATACATGATCTGTTACAGCTGGGATTGTTATACATAGTAATTCCAATGGCTAATTTTTGGAAGTAGATTTCCAGCCCTGTCTTTTTATTATCTCTTACTTTGATAAATCTACTGAAATATACCCAGCATCACAGACACACACAATCTTACACTAATACATAGTGACTGTGCTTGAGGAATGAGGTTGATAAAATGTGCAATTAAGATGTATTGTTAGGCTCATTTAGTGCAGCGGCGGACTCGAGTTACGGTTCTTCCCCTCCACCACCTGGGACCATCACTAAGCAACCATGTCCAAGGGCCCTGCTGTTGGCATTGATCTTGACACCACCTACTCCTGTGTAGGGGTCTTCCAGCATGGGAAAGTGGAGATCATTGCAAATGATCAAGGCAACTGGACCACGCCAAGCTATGTTGCATTTACCGATACCAAATGACTGACTGGCGATGCGGCAAAGAATCAAGTTGCAATGAATCCTACTAATACAGTATTCGATGCCAAACGTCTCATTGGATGAAGATTTGATGATGCTGTTGTGCAGTCTGATATGAAACACTGGCCCTTCATGGTGGTGAACGATGCAGGCAGGCCCAAGGTCCAAGTAGAATATAAAGGAGAGACCAAAAGTTTCTATCCAGAAGAGGTGTCCTCTATGTTTCTCACAAAGATGAAGGAAATTGCAGAAGCCTACCTTGGAGAGACTGTTACCAATGCTGTTGTCACTGTACCAGCCTACTTCAATGACTCTCAGCGCCAGGCTACCAAAGATGCTGGAACTATTGCTGGCCTCAATGTCCTCTGAATCATCAATGAGCCAACTGCTGCTGCTATTGCTTATGGTCCAGACAAAAAGGTAGGTGCTGAAAGGAACGTGCTCATCTTTGACTTAGGAGGTGGCACTTTTGATGTGTCAATCCTCACTATTGAAGAGGGGATATTTGAGGTCAAGTCTACCGCTGGAGACACCCACTTGGGTGGAGAAGACTTTGACAACAGAATGGTCAACCATTTCATTGCAGAATTCAAGCGCAAGCATAAAAAAGACATCAGTGAAAACAAGAGGGCTGTCAGATGCCTCTGCACTGCTTGTGAACGTGCAAAGCACACACTTTCATCCAGCATCCAGGCCAGTATTGAGATAGATTCACTGTATGAGGGAATCGACTTCTATACTTCCATTACCCAAGCCTGCTTTTAAGAATTGAATGCTGATCTTTTCCGTGGCACTCTGGACCCTGTGGAGAAAGCTCTGAGGGATGCTAAGCTAGACAAGTCACAGACCCATGTTATTGTCCTTGTGGGTGGTTCTACCAGAATTCCCAAGATTCAGAAGCTTCTTCAGGATTTCTTCAATGGAAAGGAGTTAAACAAGAGCATCAACCCAGATGAGGCTGTTGTTTATGGTGCAGCTGTCCAGGCGGCCATTCTCTCTGGAGACTAATATGAAAATGTTCAAGATTTGCTGCTCCTGGATGTCACTCCACATTCTGTTGGCGTTGGAACTGCTGGTGGAGTCATGACTGTCCTCATCAAGAGGAATACAACCATTCCTACCAAGCAGACGCAGACCTTCACAACCTACTCTGACAACCAACCAGCCTGGTGTACTCATTCAGGTCTATGAAGGTGAGCGTGCCGTGACCAAAGATAACAACCTGCTCGGGAAGTTTGAACTCACTGGGATACCACCTGCACCTCACGGTGTTCCTCAGATTGAAGTCACCTTTGATCTTGATGCCAATGGTATGTTTAATGTTTCTGCTGTTGACAAGAGCACTGGGAAAGAAAACAAGATTACCATCACCAATAATAAGGGCCGCTTCAGTAAGGAAGACATTGAACGAATGGTCCAGGAGGCTGAGAAGTACAAAGCTGAAGATGAGAAGCAAAGAGATAAGGTGTCTTCTAAGAATTCCCTTGAGTCTTACGCATTTAATGTGAAAGCAACAGTTGAAGATGAAAAGCTTCAAGGCAAGATCAATGACGAGGACAAGCAGAAGATCCTTGACAAGTGCAATGAAATTATCAACTGGCTTGATAAGAATCAGACTGCAGAAAAGGAGGAATTTGAGCATCAGCAGAAGGAACTAGAGAAGGTCTGCCAACCCCATCATCACCAAGCTGTACCAGAGTGCTGGAGGCATGCCCGGAGGCATGCCTGGTGCCTTCCCTGGTGGTGGAGCTCCTCCATCTGGTGATGCCTCTTCTGGACCCACCATTGAAGAGGTTGACTAAACCAATCTGCATACTTTATAGCATTCATTGTCCCACAGTTAAATTTTGAAGGACCCAAATTTGTAGCACACTGCAGTTGAAAAGTCTAAACTGCTAGACTAAATTTCTGGGCATTCTCAATACTTGAATATGGAATGTGTATAGGGAAAGGAATTAATATTGCACTTTATTATCACTGTATTGTAAGTGGAAAATGCAATGTCTCAAATAAAGATGTATTTAAAATTGGCACCATAAAAAAAAAGATGCATTGTTAGTTATTGTGATTGGAATGCCAACGTTGGAAACAAGGACGGATTACTAGAAAAATAGAGACTTGGTGAAAGATAGAAATGACAGAGGAGTTTGGATGATAGAAGTTTTCAAGACTATTAATTTGTTGAAAATATCTTTTAAAAAAAAGCATGAAACTGTACTCTATATGTGGACTTTGTCTGATGGAATACCCAGGAATCATATCCACTATGTCTGTGGAAGGACAGTGGAGTTCAATATCATTAGTCAGCATAAGGCTAGATATGCTAAAGAGAATGATGACAGAATATGCTGAAAAAACTGTCAGGATATATGGAACAGAACTCAAAAGTATACCCTTTCTTGTCTGATACATACTGGTAAAATCCACAAGATAATTACTTTAGTAATCCTTTGAACCTGGAACAAAGTTCACCCCAGTGGCTCAACTTTTAGGCAGACCATGCTGGGGCTGTTTTTAATTACTATTAAGTCGATTAAGAGTTATAACCATGAACAACAGATTAACATTTTATAATATCCTGCACCACTCTTACAATACACTGTGTTAAAATCTTTGATTAGAGTTATTGTGTTTTTCCATTTTATTAAGGTTTTTCTCTCTTTTGCTGACTCTACAGTTCACAGCATTTACATTTTTCCAATGACTGACTCCTTCTGACGACATATTTAAAGATTATGAGTTTCACCATCCTTATCTCTAAGAAGTATGCTAAGGAGGTTGCCCTTTCTTCAGCATAGATAGTTGTGTCCTTTTTTTTCATGACCATTTGTTTTCTTTGGGTAGTCCCTAGGGAGGTGCTCTTCTAGCCAAATGTTGTGTCTCTTTGGCAGTTCAAATTCACCAGGGGCTCTGAGGAAGAAAGTTGGGAAATTTTCATTCATGTGATTTACAGTTTCTGAAAACCTACTGGAGGATCAGCTTTGAGTTGGTTCTGATGCAACATGAATGCTTTAGTTATTCATATGTGCTTTATTAATGGCTGATGTTCTTAACCATCCACAGCTTTTCTTTTTTTTTCCTGCTAGTACTCAAGGCATCAAATCTGTTCTTGATTCAAGTGGACTAAACTCAAAGTCGTATTTTGGCTTTCATGGACTTGTTTTCATTTTCTTCATCTTCAATTAGACGTTGCACATGAGCCGTGGATGCTCTATTCCACAGCTAACTCCTACCCTATTTCTGACTGCTGGTGTTGAGCTTTTCCATCATTTCTTTCCATAGATATAATTCGATTTGTTTATTCAATCTAATGAAGTCCGTATGTATAATAACCATTTATTTTTTTAAGAGTATTTAAATTGAAGAGAAACTAATTGCACAACATAGTATCATGAGACCTTATCCTCATTTCAGTCACCAAGTTTTATATTTTCTGTATACCAACCTTTCTTCTTTGTTTTCAGCTTTTGCTTTTTAGTCACCAATTGCAACTAATCCATCTTGATTGCTGTTCAATCAATTTAAGACTGCAGAAATAGGCAGAGAAAAATTCTTAATTATTTTTAGTTCTTTTTTCTTCACAGT
>NW_006399925.1:2750538-2753263 GCF_000299155.1 Elephantulus edwardii
TTTGGCTCTACATTTGTATATATATATTTGAATAATAATAGTATTAACAAGTCTTCTTTATATTCATGTGGATATTGTTGTTATGTGCCATCAAGTCACCTCTGAGTCATAGTCATCCTATGTAGAATAGCTCTGAACCTTGCACTGTGTTATTTCTATGTGTCATTGAATCATTTGTGACTTACAGTAACCCTATGCACAACAGCTTGGAACTCTGCCCTATCCTGAGCCAATATCACTATCTCTGACACATCTGTCCCCATTACTCTAGACACTGTGTCAATCCATCTCATCCAGGGTCTTCCTTTCCCATCCTGTCCCTCCAACTTTCCAAGCATGATGTCCTTTTCCAAGTAACAGTCCCTCTGAGGACCATGTACAAATGTGACATGGACCTTCAAAATCCTTGTCTCCAATAGGGAACTTGATTTCAATCTCTCCAGTATAGATTTGTTTGTTCTCTTGTTACTCCATGGTATGTTCCATACTCTTCTCCTACACCATAACTCAGTGGTATCAATTTTCTTCTATCATTCTTAGTCATTGTCTAGCTCTCTGAAGCATAGAAAGTAATGAAAAGATTATGGCCTGGATTAAGCACACCTTTATCTCGAGACTGATGCCCTTGCTCTTCAGCAGTCTGGAAAGTTTGATTAAAACAAATTTTCCCAATGCAACTTCTCATTTGATGTTTTTGACTGCTGGTGCCAAGAACTTTGATTGTGTAATCAAACAAGCTGAAATTGTTAGTAATCTCAAACTCTTCTCTATCTATCATAGTACTGCCAACTAAGCATCTTGTTATTAACTAAGAATGTGGGATTATTCATCTTAACTTTGTCATTCCAAGAATTATAGTTCATATCATTGTGGACATTATTTAAAATGGCCACTACCAGTTCTTCTAGTTCAGGACTAGAATGCAGCCCTTTAGACATTTTCTTTCATATTTTTATATTGCTTTTTAAAAAGAAAAAACTATAAGGATACAATTAAAATTAGGGAGATATTTACCTTTTAGACCTTGCAAAGTTAAATGAGTGCCATTTGTCCAAGGATAAAGCTTAAAATGCAGGATGAGCTGGGATAGAGAGATCATGAAGATGAGAATTGCAGGAAGTAGTAAGAAAAGTACAATTGGAAGTATTATAATTAATGTTATAGAATATGCATAAACAATTGAATAAAAAAACCATTAACAATGTCTGACTGTAGGATAGATTCTAATTGGCTAAATGTAAGTTCAATTTGAAGCTAAAGAAAATGCAAACAAGTCTAGGAGAGCCAATATATGACCATGACTCTATCTCTATTGAATTTAGAACTAGTATATGACTTTGCATTCCAGTCACCCATTATTATCAATGCATCTTGATTGCATGTTCAATCAATCTCTGCTTGTAAACGTTGGTAAAAATCTCTATATGCTCTTCCTTGGCTCTGGTTGTTGGTGCATATATTTGAATGACAGTGGTATTCACTGAACTTCCTTGTATGTGTATAGATATTATCCTGTCACTGACAATATTGTACTTCAAGATGGATCTAGCAATGACTTTTTAAACTATGAAAATATCTTCATTTTTCCTCACCTTTTCATCTCCAGAGTAATATATCACATGATCATCTGACTCAAAATGCCCCATGCCAGTCCATCTCACCTCACCATTGCCTAGTATGTCAATATCTATGTGTTCCATTTCTTCCTTAACAATATCTAACTTTCCTACATTCATGTTTCTCACATTTCATGTCCCAATCACTAGTGTCTGCTTACAACTGTTCCTCTTCCTTTGTATTTTCATACTTGAAAACTCAACCTCCTTTTCCCTTTCTGTATCTGCATGTATTCTGTTGTACATAGGGTTTTCAGAGGCCTGCTATTTCAGAAGTGGATGGCCAATCCTTCTTCCTAGTCTGTCTTAATGTGAATGTTCAGATTTAAAGAAGTATCAGACAGACCAGCAAGGTAAAGGTATATGCCTTATTGTGGAGTCAATCTTTAATGTCAGTGTTGTCCCTGCCTTTGACACACGTGTCTTTACCCACTTATTGACCTGCTCCATCATCCACCAGGATACCCATCCACTTCTACCCACTCCCTTCACATCTATCTCCCATTAACCAGCCCTTCATCTAATAACTTATATATGAAAATTCCTTGGCTTCTGTGATTCCAAACACATCAGCTGCTTGTAGTTCCTTATGTTGGGACCAATGTCTCTGAAGTTTAGTAGTAATGTTTCCCAAGCAAAGGTGATGCATCCTGTAGAAGTGGTGTGTAGATAGGTGTTTCTTGGCCCAAGGACTTCAGGCCCGAGGGCTGGAACGAAAGCCACTCAGTTTTGGCGTCTTCAGATTACCTGAGAAGATGGGCAGGGACTGTGATAGACCCTTAAGCTGCCCAGCTTTCTGCCAAAGAAGACTCAGTAGCTGGAAAACATGGACTCGGTGACAGAAATGGAGCTGGAGAGAGAATGATCGAACTTTGCACAATCAATGACTTACTCATAGCAAATACATTTTTTAAGAGACAAAAACGCAGGTTATACACTTGGATTTCACCTGATGATATGCATAGGAATCAGATCGATTACTTCCATGTAAAGAACCACTGGAGAAGCTCAATATCAGCTGTGAAAACCAGGCCAGGAGCTGATTGTGGAACAGAACACCAACTACTCATATGCAAGTTCAAGCTGAAGTTGAGGAAAATTAAACCAAA
>NW_006399925.1:2755348-2756561 GCF_000299155.1 Elephantulus edwardii
GAATATAGTACAAATTAATAAAATATTGAACAATAGTGACTAAAGGACAGATGACTTGTGGGATGGTATCTATATATCAGAACAGAGAAAAGGTCATTGAAAGGACAGAAATATTATCAACAAAATTTTATAAAAATTATATAACTTGGGACAGAATAGAGAACATTTTGCAGAGTTAAATATCTCAATCACATAAGAATAAATATGCCATCAGGCCACTATTGTGAAATGTTTATAAATATTTAGAAGAATGAGGGTAGAATAAAAGATATAAAAAGAGGAAGGGGGAAATTACAAGGATAGCAGATGTTAATGAGTAGAGAGAGGGTGAAATAATAGGAAAGGTTCAATGGACAAGGGTGATAATAAGCATAGAAAAATGGAAATTATTTCAATAAAATATAATATATATACAATTTTGTACAAAAAACACAAAGTATATGGACAACCACAGTATATATTTATTTTATATTCAAACCTACTTATAAAAGAAAGATAAGAAAGGAAAGAGCGAAGTTGATGTCAGAAACAACCCTAAAACTTGCTTTTGACTACATAGTAGTGCTATTTATTATTTGCCCTTTTATAATTGATATACTTCTTTCAGCCTGACATGAGTAAGGGTCCCCCATATGTGTAATATTTTACTAGTTCTTTGTTTTTAGTGCTGTATAATATTCCATTGCCTAAAAATACCATAGTTTTTCTATCCATTCATTACTTGATGGGCTCTTGGGTTATTTCCATGTCTTTCATATCATAAATAATGCAGCAATAAATATGTTTGTGCACATATCTCCTTGGTTGGCAGTTATGGTTTCTTTGGGGTATATTTCCAGTAGTGGAACTGCTGATTAAAATGGTATTTCTGTTTCCAATTTTTTGAGAATGCACGAAACTGTCTTTCACAGTGGTTGCACCATTTCATCAGCAGTGAATAAGGGATCCAATTTCTCCATAGCTGCCAGCATTTAATGTTTTCTGCTTTGTTGAACTTTGCTATTGTTATGGGGGTGAGATGATAGCTCATAGTTGACATGGAAGGTGGGGAGGAGAATAGGATAAGAGTGCATAGATAATGACCATTGCGTTGGAACAGATGAAAGAAAGAACTTTATAAGATAAATATATAATTAAGCATTATATGTATGACAACAGCCTAGAATAATATCATTATATATCAGACTACATAGTGGGTATGTAACTGTGCAAC
>NW_006399925.1:2757601-2758756 GCF_000299155.1 Elephantulus edwardii
ACCATCTTTGCAATGATCTTCTGCATTCTTCTTGAATCATATTCTTGATATCCACCCACAGTTCATTTAATCTTTGCTCACTGATATCCAAGACCTCAAAGAAGTTTCTAAGATGGTCTTTAAATTCACGAGGCATAGACTCAAAATAATCTGTACAGATTTAATTTATCACTAAAATATTTATTCAACTATCAGATATACGAAATTCTCTGCATGCAAGGATGAGCAAAATATGAAGCTGATATGATAATGCAAATGATAGACATCAGAGAAAAGATGTTTATACAAGTGTGAATAGTGTGGCTGTATAGCTGGATTATTAAAAACAGCCTATTCTAGTGTGGTGAGGTTTCTTCTGTAAAGTTATGTTTTACAGAACAGGTCAATAGTTCTTAAACTCTTCCTTGACAGGGCTCTACATTTTATTGTTAAAATGCAATTACTTTGGTTCTTTTTTACTACTGGCTGAGATAAATTTAATGAATGGATTAAATTATCTCACTTCTAGTTTTTTTCTTCTGTAATATGATTTTAATCATGGCACCTGCTACTACTTCTCTGTGCTATCAGATGACAAGTGAATGAACAAGATGCAAATGAATATGAATAAAAACTGTAAATAATGAATCATACTTAGTTTATTTTTGAAATCATTGTTGTTTTGCTTTTCAGATCTGTGTGCTTAATGTGTGTGTGCTTTGCTTTGGTTTTGAATGTGTATATACTAACACTATGGAGCTCTGGTTGCATGGCCCTTCAGGAATTACACTGCTAACCCAAATGTTGTATCTCTCACGTTTTGAAATACCACCGTCTCTTTGAAATAAAGATAGGCAATCTGCTGTGCTGGTTACAGTCTTCAAGAAAACGAAGGTCAGCTTTGAAATGATTCTTACTCAATACTACGCAGCATTGAAAAACAAGGAACTCATGCAATATTATTCAAAGTGGGTAACCCTGGAGGACATTATGCTGAGTGAAATATGTCAGTCACAAAGGGACAAATACTGCATGGTGCCACTGTTGTAGAATGGGTCTGACATCAGGGTGGGGGTATGACAGAAAAAACTGTATAAATTATGTATATTGTATTGAAACAGATGAGGGAAAGAACAGATTAGAAGTGATATATGATTGAGTATTATGGTTAGCACA
>NW_006399925.1:2759011-2760931 GCF_000299155.1 Elephantulus edwardii
TTGAGATGATACAAAATGTATGATACAATGCAGCAATTCAATCTATTAATAAATGCTGTGATAAACACGGAGTAATGTAAATGTATGTGAAACAAACATTATAAAGCATTCTAACATTTGCCAATCACTTGTTAACATAAGTGGACTCAACTCAATAACAGTGAATTTAATTTTTTATTTTGGGGAGGTATACTTAATACTCCGTGGACTAATAAAAGAACAAATGGGTATGTTTCGGAGAAAGTAGAGCCAGAGTGTTCTTTGGTCATAAAGATAGTGAAACTTTATCTCTTATACTTTGGCCATGTTGCAAGTGAAGCTATTCCTTGGAAAGAAATATCATACTTGGAAAGATGAAGGGTCAGTGAAGTAGAGAAAGACCTCCAATGAGATGGATTGACACAGTGACTTCAGTAATGTGCTCTAGTGTATCAGAGATGACAATGATCGCACAGTATAGGGTAGGGTTCAAGTTTATTGTTCATCAGGCCACTATGACTCATACTTGGCTCAACTGCACCTAACAACAAGAACAACAGAGCCTAATAACAAGTATTCTCTATCAAATGAGACTGTGAATGTATTATTGTATTTTGCCTGTGCATAGAGATTGAAGTGAATAAAAACTGTAGGCAAACCAACCATATCCATCAAGTTGACTCTAACTTACAGCACCACAGAATGTAGTAGTTATAATCTTTATAAAGGTCTTTATGGAGACAGACTGTCTCATAATTCTCCCTTAAAAGAAATTCATTAGAAAGGAAAATACTACACAGATCATATTCCACATTTGTTAGTATGAAGATGGTAGTCAAATGGTAAACTTGTTTGCTTCTGTCTTTGAAATTACTTTAAAATAAATATCGCTTCTCCATTTTCTGAGCAATGACACTATTCTTAATCCTAACCACACTTAATTGATCTTAATATACTTGCAAAATGTGCTTTGTGTGTTAATTCCGACTTACTAGTAATGTAAGCATGCTATAACAGCAAAAGTTCAAGATTTTTATTTTCAAGGAAATGTGACAATGTGATAAATGTCATTTCTGCTCACATTCTATTGGTATAAATTTATTAATTTGGGTTAGGAGCTTGGGAATGGAGTCTGTAGTTGAATGACTGGTGCTCTACTAGCTATAATTTTTAAGATTACATTCCTAAAATAGAGATGGAACAATAAATCCAGAGAACAATTAAGAATCTCTGCTCTGATCATGAGCAATATGTCAATATACTTGGAAATAACAAAATAACGAGAAATAACACAGGTCACCAGAAATTCATGCAAATCGATATTGCTATACTTTCTAAACTAGGAATTATTTTATGATAAATCAATACATTTATTTGAGATGTTATAAGCTTATGTATATTTGCTTTGTATTGTCATTTTAGAACTCATCCATAACTGACCCACAGATGGGTTTACAGAGCCAGTTAATCAAACAGGAGGAGATTGCCCATTCTTCTTCCTGAAGTAGCTGTTGGATTTGAACAGCAAGCCTTTTGGATTTCAGGGGAACTTCTTACCACTAGCCCACCAAATAGGTTTATATAGAAGTTTAGCCTATACTCAACCTAGTCTATGCTCCAAATATAAACCTGGTATGTGTAACTCATGGTATAAGAATGAGTGAGATTAAAAAAAAAAAAGGATTCCTTTATAAGTTTTGGAAGCTCTTTTACTAGTGTTTATATCAAACAAACTTTGTGGAGAGTTATACTGTTGCCAAGTTTGTGGACCAAAATCCCTACGTCTACTTTTCAATTAAAACAAAATAAAACAAAACAAAACCCAAACACCACTGTTCTCAGATAAAATCCTGAACGATCAAGCCAATTTAAACTCATGTTGTTTTTGTTGTTGTTATGTGCTGTCAAGTCGCTTGCAACTCAGAGACCCTATGTACAACA
>NW_006399925.1:2761491-2762324 GCF_000299155.1 Elephantulus edwardii
CTCTCAATCTCTTCACCATCCATCCTGATGTTGCCAATTGGTCCAGTGGTGAGAATTTTTGTCTTCTTGACATTGAGCCTCAATCCATATTGGAGGCAGCAGTCCTTGATCCTCTGCAGCAAGCAGTTCAGGTCCTCCTCCGTTTCAGCAAGCAGGGTTGTATCATCTACATATCATTGGTTGTTGATAGATCTTCCACCAATCTTGACCTCACAAATCTCATAGAGCCCAGCCTCCTGGATAATCTTTTCTGCATACAGCTTGAAAAGGTATGGAGACAGGACACATACGAAATTTTTATGAAAGTGTACTGCCCCATATTTTTCTCAGAGGGGGTAGTTGTTGTCCTTGTTAGTTGCCATTGAGTCAACTATGACTCCTAGTGATTTTATAAATGTCAGATCATAATTAGTCCTGCACCATAATCCCACAATCTGTTATGGTGTATGTCATTGTAGTAAACACTATGTCAATCCATCTTGTTGAGAGTCTTCTTTTCATTTACTGACCCTCTACCTTTCTCAGCATGATGTCTCTCTCCAAAGATTCATTCCTCTTGAAAATATACCCAATGCTTTGTTTCAAAACAGAGTTGCTTGTTCCTTTGGCATTCCGTGATACAACCATTAGTCCTTGTCCAAAACCTGAAATTATTCTTCAGTCTTCCATATTCTTTATTCAACTTTTAAATGCACAGGAAGCAAATGAAAATACCATGGTTTGAAAAGATCCATTGTTAAACTGACATACTTGCACCAGCAGCCAGGAAATTAAAAGGTGCATTGCCATGGGAAAGTCTGCTGTTAGGGACCTCTCCAAAGTGCTGAAGAGCA
>NW_006399925.1:2763279-2781236 GCF_000299155.1 Elephantulus edwardii
AGTGTTCCCTTGTTATCTCAGAAAATTGCCTCTTGGTCTATATATACCTTTTACTTGAGCACAACTCAAGTGCTCTGATATTTACATTTTTATCAATGTAATATTTTTTTTAGGACCCACACAGTCAGATACACTTGTATAATCAATAAAACACAAGTAAATAACTCTCTTGTGTTCTCTACTTTCAGCCAAGACCCATCTGTCAGCAGCAATTATGTCTTTCATGCTATGGACTTTCCTTAATCCTACTTTAATTTCTGGAAGTTCCCTGTTTACGTACTGTTCCAGTCATTTTTATTACTCTTCAGCAAGATTTTACTTTCATGTGATCTCATCTGATAATTCCGTGTTCTGTGGGATCACACAGTTTTTAGAATATTCACAAATATAGATATCTTCCAGGCAGTTAAGCATATTTGTTGGCAAAGACTGGTGATCATAACCACACTTGTATCTCTTTACTAACACATCTCAGTTGATGTTTCCACTACTTGTCAGCTTGTTAGTGCTGTGAAGGCTTGTGTGTCACTGTGATGCTGCATTCTGTGATACCTGTATTTCAAATACCAGTTGGATCACTTGTGGAGGTCAGGTTTAAGAGTTTCTAGAATAAGACAGACTAAGAATTATGATTTGCTACCTGCTTCTGAAATATTAGGCCTTCAAATATCCTAAAAATAACAAAAGAACTTTACTGAATATAGTGATAGAAGATGAACTCCCCCCTGCCAGGTCCAAAAACACTCAAAATGAAACTAAGGAAGAGCTACCTCCTTGAGGTAATCTACCTAATTGATGCAGAGGGATTAAAGCTTTCACCCAGTGAAGGACTTATATTTGCTGATGTGGTCTGAAAATGAGGAGAAACTACTGGAAACATCTATTAATATTGGAACATAAAATGTACAAAATGTGAATCTAAGAGAATGAGACCTTTTCAAAATGAAATAGAATGGAAAAATATCAACATTCTAGACATTATTGAGCTGAAATGTACTGATATTGACTATTTTAAATCAGACAATTACATAATTTAACCTGCCAAGAAGGACAAATACAAGAGGAATTGTGTGGTATTCCTCATCAAAAGGAGCATATCAAGATCTACCCTGAAGTACAATGCTGAGTGTGAGTATACTATCCATTCATACACAGGGAAATGCTATTAATATAACTCTTATTAAAATATGCACCCCATTGTGAAAATGAAAGATAAAAATATTGAGGGCTTCCATCAACTTTTGCAGTCTACATTTAATAAAGCACACAGTCAAGATGCCTTGAAAGAATAGCATCATTGGTTGTTGCATTTAATGAGTTCAAGCTATTCTGACATGGTCCCTAAGTTGACATGGTATATACTCAAGGTGCTCCTAGTCTGTTGATATCCTGTCACGACTTATGTGTTTCTGTGGTTGCAGAAGCTGTTTCATCACGATTTTAAATTTCAGCAGGGTCTCCCACAGTCAACAGACTTCAACCTAGTTTCCAGGCTAACACAAGCTAGAAGGACTGGAACCTATTTCTTAAAAAAAAGAATCCAAACAAACAAAAACCCTGGTGAAAATCTTATGACTATTATGAACAGTAGTTGAATACAGTGCTGACAGGGCCCTGAGAGAGATGAGGCCTTCAGGTTGGAAGCCATTTAAACTAGTAGTGAGGAAGAGCTATCTTCTCAAAAAGAGGACACTATAATGACATACCTGGAATAAAGATGTCAAGATCTTCATTTACTGATTTTTTATGACTTACAATGATAAGAAATAGCTGAAATACTATTCAATAGTGACTACTACATTTTTTCTTAAAATTGGTATTTTCTGATCTCTAAACAATTAGCATTGTATATGTCTGGCATCCTTGAAGGATGGTTGGCTTTTTGAACAATTTATTTAGCCTCTTTTTCCTACTTCTCAAATAAATGGGGGGGAAATAATAATTAGGGAGCTCTGCTAGCCTAGTGGCAAGAAGCTGCCCTGCAATCCCAGAGTTACATGGTTAGAGTTCATCAGATGTACCATGGGAGAAGGATGGGCAATCTCCTCCCACGCAAGTAATTGCCTCTGAAAACTCACTGAAGGCTCAGCTATCAGCCGGTTCTGAATTTATGGCATTCAGCAGCAACAACAACAACAACAATGCAAATTGGGAACTCTGGTGACCTAGTGGTAAGAAGCTGCACTGCAGTCTAAAAGGTGTGAGCTTTAAATCCTCCAGCTGCTCCATGAAAGGATGAACAATCACCCCTTGTGCAATTTACTGCTTCTGGAAAATCTCTGGAAGATCAGCAATCAGTAAATTCTGACTCAGCGGCACACAACAGCAATAATGCACATTTTTATTTCATAGTTCATACAAAAATATTTCTGCACTATCTGATCTCTCAATCTCTCTCTCACGCACACACACACACACACACACACACAGAGTTGATTAGAGATCTAGATCTAGACAGAAAAAGTCAGAAAGCACAGAGATAGAGGATAAAGAGAAATAATTTGCCACTTTTTACCTAAGGAATTCTGGCAGGTTAGCCTCTCTGTTAACTCTTTTAGATCATATCTGAAACCAGACTAAATATACATGGCAGTTTTAAGGATTACATATCATTACATACACCACAATCTCACACTCTTCTTAATGTAGAAACTGATTCAATGAATGTTACTTTCTTTCTTTGCAGTTTACAGATTGCGGGAGTGGTGGGCTGTGTAGAGAGTGACTGTATGCCCATGTGTTGTTAGAGGCTCCTTTCACAAGTCTACAACAGCCCATTTACCATCTGTGAGGATAATAGGAATAACAACAACTGCCTCTATTTTTATAAATAAGGGCTTGGTTGTAAATATTCTCTCCATTCTTAATTTTGCACGTGTTGTCTATTTCTTAGTAATGCTTCCTAACTGAAACATTCATGGTAAGAGTATGTTTTTGTTTTTAAAATCATATTTAGACCTGCAAAGATTTTGTTTTTTTGAAAAATTCAGAGACTTTGTCTTTAGAAAATAGAGAATTTATATGTGTTTATGAACTTAACTCTTGTTTTTAGATCAAGATTCTGTGTAATTAAAAAATTGAGAAAAAGTATTGTTGTGGCTGCATAAACAAAAACCACAGAATGTTGAGGAAATAGGAATAGTTTGGTTTTGGTTTTTTTTTAATGATTTGGCTTATTTAATGAAGATGGTTCAAGAGAATAGTTACATTGTTTTATTTGTGTATATTTTGGGTTTTATATGGTAACATCACAGTACTGTGTGTTCTTATGTGCAGAAAACAACTTAAGCCAATGTGTTGGGTTGTTGGGTGGTTATTTTTGGTCTTGATATGTACCATTGAGTCAAAACTGACCCGTGGCTAACCTGGCAGTGGGTTTTCAGAGGGAGTAAATTGCACAACAGGAGACTGCCTGCTTTCTCTAATGGAGTAGCTGGTAGATTTGAACCACACACTTTTGTGTTGGCAGCTCAATTTCTTACCAGTAAGCCACCAGTGTTTTCTACATCTAATATAGGAAACATAAAGAGAATTTTCATCATTATCTGTGTGACTAACAACACTTGAGATGGAGGTTTGCATTTTCAATGTTTTGACAGGTCTGAATAAGGTAATTTCCTCATTTTATGATGAAGAAAGCAAGACTTGAATTAATCTTCCCAAATGTTACACACCTTGTTGCATTGTTAGGCACCATTGAATCAATTTCAACTTATAATGATCCTGTATATAACAGAATGAAATGTTATTTCACCCTGTGCAACCCTCACAATTACTGTTGTTGTTGTTGTTGTTGTTGTTGTGTGCCATCGCGTTGCCTATGACCCATAGCGACTCTATGTACAGTAGTTCTGAACCCTGCCCTGTCCTGAGCCAGTCTCACTATTTCTGAGACACCAACCCCCATTGTTCTATTTACTGTATCAATCCATCTTATTCAGGGTCTTCTTCTCCTGCACTGTCCCTCCATCCTTCCAAGCAGGTGTCCTTCTCCAAGGATCAGTCTCTCCTGCTTGGAAACCATTTATGTAGTCACTGTGCCAACTCATCTCCTTGAGGGGTTTCCCCCTTTTCCCTAACCCTGTACCAAGTATTGTTTCCTTTACCAAAGATTGGTCCCTCCCGATAATATGTGTAAAATAAGTGAGATACAATTTCATCATCTCTGCTTCTAAACAGCATTGGGGCCGTACTTCTTTTCTTTAAAAAAAATCCTTACAATCCAATATGTATTTAGTATTTTTCACCAACACTACTTCAAATACATCCATTTTGGTTTAGTCTTCATTTTGCTTGTCCAGTTTTTGTGTGATTGACGTGATTGAGAAAACTAGCACTTTGATCAGGAATACTTTGGTCATCAAAGTGAAATCTTTATTTTTAATGTTTTTAGGATGTCTTTTACAGCAGATTTTCCTGGTGTTAACATCATATAATTTCTTGACTACTGCTTCTATGGCGCTGATTATGGACCTAAATAAAATGAAATAATTGGACAATTAGAATCTTTTATTTGTTTATCATGATGTTACTTATTGGTCCAGATATGAAGATCTTTGTTTTCTTTATGTTGAGATAGAGTCCATATTGAAGACTATAACCTTTGAACTCCATCAGTAAGTGTTTCAAACTAATTTGAGAAGCAAGATTTGCTTTGCCATTTCAAGGTATTTCTAGCTGTTAGAAAATGTTCCTCCAATCTTAATATTTTTTTAAAAAAATAAAATACTAGCCACTACCATACAACAAACTGAGAGATGGTGGTGTTACTCATATAGTAAGTAGAAAAATAACACTGGTCAGCACAGAACCATTTTGGAAATAGCATAGGAACAAGAACCAGTGGTACTGACGGAAGAAGTACATATTGCACTGAAGGCATTTGCAAATAATATGGCTCAAAATATTGAAATATTAGTTGAGGTGTTTCAGCAAACACATGCAGCCTGGAGGTGCTCGTTCATATATGCTAAGAAATTTGGAATATAGCAACCTGGTTAACAGACTAGAAGAAGTACATATTTTTTAATATTCTGAAAGAAAAGTCATCTAACAGAATGCACAAATTATAAAAAAACCCCATATCACAATAAGTAAAATGTAGCTGAAGAATATTACAAAATGGCTGAACCCATATATGCAGAAGGAACTGTCAGAAATTTGAATTGGAGACATAATAAGTTACAGAAAGAGAGCATTTCATTGCTGATATCAGATGAACCTTGTCTGGAAGTACAGAATACAAGAAAGATGTTTACTTGTGTTTTCATGTTTATGCAAAGACATTTGACTGTGCAGATCACATCGACTATTTTTTCAAATAGACAATTGTCCAAACAAAACAGAACAAGGGAACATGGCATGGCTTAAAATCAGGAAAAGTATTTGTCAGGTTGTGTCCTTTAAATTATACCTATTTGATCTGTGTGCCAAGCCCAAAAAAAATGTCAATAACCTGAACTGTATGAGAAAAAAATGTAACATCAGGATTAGAGGAATTCTCAAGAACAACCTGTGTCATGCAATTGACACTACTTTTTGTGAGAAAAATGAAAAGGATTTGAAGTACTTACTGAAGAGTAAAAAATATATTTCTCAGTATGGATAAAACCTGAACTTCAGTAAAACAAAAATCCCTACAGCAGGACAAACATGTAATAGAATGAGTGGAGAAAACACTGGAATTGTGAAAGATTTAGTTTTTATTCAATCAACAATCAACATTCATGCAAGCACCAGTCAAGAAATAAAAAAACAAAACAGAACAAACAAACAAACAAAAAACCCCAACATGTCATATTGGACAAATCAGCTGCTAAGTACCTATTTACAGTACTATAGAACAAGGATGTCATTTGAAAGACCAAAACGTGTCTTACTCAAACTAAGGTGTTATCATTTGCTTCATATGCTTGCGAAAGTTGGGCAATACGTAAAGGAGACAATGGAAGAATTGATAATTTTGAATTATACTGGTGGTAAATAATAATAACTATACATAGACTTCCTGAAATTTTCGGTATCAATCAGTTCTTTCTGGTACAGTAATTTGTGTGTATTTCCTCCATCTTCTTTTAATGCTTTCTTGGTTGTTCAATATATTTCCCATAGCATCTTTTGGTATTGTGACACGTGGCTTGTTTTTCAGTTCTCTCAGCTTGAGAAAAGCAGAGCGAGTTTTCCCATTTTTATTCTCTAATTTCAGTTCTCCGCATATTCCATTATAGTACTTTGTTTTGTTCTCCCGAGCGGTCCTTTGAAATCTTCTGTTCAGCTTTTTTACTTAGAATGCTATCTTTTTGTTTTGGCTTCTCGAAGCTCCAGTGCAGTTTTTAAATTCTTTTCTTTTTTCCCCAGTGCATTTTTTTAGACTCTTCTGACATCCATTTCAATTTTTAACTTTCCTCTGTTTTTGAAATGGCCAGTATACTATTTTATTGTTTATTTGTATATAAAGTCTCACTGAGAAAAATAGTGATATGATATAAACTCAAAGCCTCAAAAATATTTCAGGCTATGAAATATAAGTGTGTCTTTAAGGAAGGACATGCAATGAATTTCTATGGTCCTGGAAATTTTCTATTTTGTAAAAGTGGTAATGGGTTCTTGAATATTAATTTTTGAATCCTTATTTAAATTTTATAATATGTATAATCTTTTATAATTAATATATGTATTTGCAACATAGTTAAAGATTTCTTTGATGCCTTCAGTGGGAATATTACAAGCTGACACCTTAATTTTAAAGTTTTGACATCCAGAACAAGAGAGTTTGATGTTATTTTATCTAATGAAGTTTGTAACACTTTGTTACTTTTGTTGTTGCTATGGCCTGGAGTCATGTGCAACTCATAGTGACCCAATGTACAAAAGCTCTGAAGCCTGCCCTGTTCTGATCCAGTCTCACTGACTCTGACACATCACCTGCTATTGCCCTAGTTACTGTGTCAGTCCATCTCATCTTGGGTCTTCCTCTCCCGTGCTGTTCCTTCACTCTTCCAAGCAGAGCACGATGTCCTCCAAGGATAGGTCTCTTCTGGCCATGTGCACAAATATGTGAGTCTTAGAAAACTAAGACAAATGTGTAACATTCGTTCAGAGACAGGGTTCAGATCTGTTGTTCATAGGGTCGCTACGAGTCATACTCAACTTGACAACACCTAACAACAATAGCACAACCTAAGTTTTGCTAAGCTCAGTCCCTGCATATTCAAACAGCATCAATATTCATTTCAGTTATGCCACTATCTTTTTATGACCTTTCAATAGATGGCTTGTGGGAAAGGAAGAACGGGAAACATAATAGGAAATAAAGTGGAAGGAAGAAAAAAAATCTTCAGCTAGAAAGCAAATCTTCAGCTAGAGAAGTCCCTTTCCTAATACTGGGACTTGAAGATTCTATCTCCTGTACCTAAACACTGTTCTCTTCAGGCTTGTAAGCTCATAATCATTCATCAATTGATGATATAGATGATATAACTTCAAAAGTAGTTCCTTACTCTCCAATCTTAATGATATCCTCCCACATACATAATATATTCTTATACACAACATATTCTCCCACGTACATAATATATTCTTCTAATAGCTATCCTCTTCTCTTCCACAGCATTTATGTAGTCTAAGTTTGCTTATTATGTTTCTACATCTAGATTGCAAATCCATGAATGTAAATGTAGCAAAGAGCAAATTCATTGTTCTATATTCAATCCTTGAATGTAGCAGGCATTCATTAAATACTTGTGAAATGGATAAATCGAGGTTGAACGGAGTAAACAAATATTAAATATCTCTAAATCTGCACTTTGTTGCACATTAAGCATTTCTCATATTCCCGAAATCTTTCTCCTTAGTATTTCCTTAGGTCATTAAGAAATCTATTGCTAGCATTACATGCCTGTTTCTTAATCTTGACAGTGATATGATGAGATAAGTTGAATATGCCTGATACAAAAATCCTCATGATAACAAAATTGAGGAAAGAAATGCTCATTTACTCTTTTTCTTGCACTTATTTAACTAATTCTAGCAGAGAGTCACTTCCAACTTATAGCAGAAATGGTTTTCTGAGGTTGTAAATCTTAATAGGAGAAGAATGCTTCATTTTTCTCCCAGTAAAATCATTGGTGGATTTGAACTGTTCAGATCAACATTTAACCTATTATACCTCCAAGATTCCTCTGCACTTGCTTAGAGGGATCCAAAGTGCTGCTCACATGTCCAATTTCTCTTTCCACTTGCTGACATTCAACAAATTGCTACATAGGGGTTTTGCTGAAGCAACTTTCCCCCTTTCTTCTAGCCTGCAATTTAAGACAAAGTTTTCTCAGAGTTATAAATTCCAGTGGCAGGTACCATGGTGAACTCTGAATTGACCTCTCCTTCAGAATATTTTATGTCTGACTCCTTCCTTCAGGATTTCTCCCTCAGGAGCTCTTAAATCCTCAGGCAAATAAGTTTTACATAAGCTTGCTCTACCAATTCCCCAGATATGTTCAGTCATATCTGAATCTCATTTTTTAAAAAGAAAAAAATTGCAGACGCTCCACATGTAGAACAGGTAGATGAAACAACTTAAATTTTGGAAGGGTAAGTAAGATTCCAACCAAAATTCGCATGGAAACGTTGAACACTGCTGTTACTGCTCAGTAAAGATGTTGTTTTTTGTTGTTGTTGTTAAAGAGAACCCACTGTTCTTAGAGAACAAGAACCAGCCATCCCTATGCCCTGGAATGTGCCAGTGACTACGGGGATTTCTGTGCATGACTGGTTACCCTGCCAGGTAGTTCCACCTGCAACAAGTCAGACCCAAGCAGACAGTCATTCATCACCACCTTCCCACCATCGAAACTGAGGAAGAGCATTTGTTTTTATTTACAATAAACAGGTAGCATAGGAAAGAGAATGTACATGAAGATGATGGTTGAAATGTTACTTATTGCTTTAAATAAGCATTTAACCATGTTTGAGAAAGCAGCATGGATAGGTGAGACTTTCCTTTTCTCCCCTCCCTTCAGTGCTTTAAGTCATTCTCCTGATTTGTGGCCATTTTCTGCAGCTGTGTAATGACTATAAAACTGGAAAAAACATAAAACATGAAAGAAAGGTGTTGAAGTCAGCCTAAAGGTACTAAATTCCTGATAGCAGCTTGTAAAGAGTCAGGAAATAGGTGCTGTGGGGTACTGATGAAGGTTTGAGGTGGGCAAAAGGAGGTGCTGACATTGAGGGACAATTGCATACTGAAATAAGATAGTACCACAAAATAACAAGTGGGGGTTTTCCAATTGTCTGGGGAGAATACAAATGAGGCGAAGTATGAACCGCTCACTCATAACGCTGTGTAGAGAAAAGATCGCTTAATAGGCTATTAATTATACATAGTCTTAGTTTTCCCACCTTCCTCTTTTGGCTACATAGGTTCAGGGAATGGAAGGGGATATATTTAGAATTGGTTTGTTTGTGTTTTTTTTCTTTCCTTCCACTTTATTAGTATGAAACATATGGCTGGTGCTTATAGCATAGAGTTCTTTTCACCATTTTACATCACTATTATTGGTAGGGTTCTTTTGAAAAATATTTTGAATAGCAATAGAAACACCAATTAGCTCTTTTCAAAATTAAAAACAGGACAACTTTATGAAAATATTTTGTATATGTAAGCATTTAAGATAGAAATTTGTGTTCCTCTTGGCTCTCAATAGTAATTCAAGTAATCTTCATAACTTCAACATCTTTTGGGCAAGGGGCATATAATTTTTAGAAAGGGTTGCTCCGTTTTAGAATATGGTCTGATTTCTTAGAAATGCCCACTTCAGCTCTCACAAACTTTTAGAGTCAAATTATCTTTCAATATTTTTAGTCTAAAGGAAAAGGCTCCTCTCTCACCAGTTTGGGCCTACTTCAGACTACAGGAGCTCTGCTACATAGTCCTCTATTTAAAGAGTTGTGCTGCTAACAAAATGACACCACATCTACCACATCTAGCACTTTTTATCCACAAGATGCTACACACACACAAAAAAAAAACAAAAAAGAAAGAGAGATAATCTCTTCATGAGCAATATATGGCCTCCCAAAAGCTCTGGAAAGATCAGCTATGAGTTCACTTCAACTCATCAGCAACGAATTTGAGCTTCATGAGACAGAATTAGAGGATCTTTCAGGCTAACTCTTTGACTGATACTGGTGAACAGAATGTAAATCCAAGTGACATTTCTGGACTGAAAACTCTCCAGACTAGCAATCCCTCTCACAGATTGAGGATATGACAACACAAGCATGGCACCTAGGGAATTGCTGTACAAAATTTAGTTTTTCATAAACTAGAAATAAAATTATTTTAGGAATTTATTTTTTTGTCTTTATTTGTAAGTTCTGACTAATACAAACCCTCAATGAAGAGAGACTGAAAAACCTATAGGCTGACTTTGGTACAATAAACCTAGCCTGAAATATTGAGAACCCACTGGCGATACTATTTGAGGAGAAACATCCCAGAATCAGGAAATGTACTAATTTTAGACTCATATTCACAGCCATGAAGATGCAATTCTTATATTTCCTTAGGGAAAAATCTGCTTCAAAAGTAGCAGTAGTGACTGAGTGTCTCCAAGTATTATTCCCATTTATAATTAGATGAATAGGTATTGTATGGTTTCTCTAGGTGTGGTGTTATACCTCCTACGAAATTATTACTTGCACCAAAATCCTTTGAATGTTTACTTAATCTATTATGAAATAGAGGATGAAAAATCCACTCAGTAAAACTGAACTCTTTTCAGTCCGTTAGGGGATTAGTTAGTTTTGTTATCCTGATAAAACAAGATTCAGAGATCACTAACTACCATTAAGAAAAGTCTGAAGAAGAAAACATGCTTTGGACTTGAGCTCCTATGGTAAGAAATTCTTAGCTGGGAAAGAAATAATTATTATATTGAGAACAGAATGCTTGTGTATTGGTCAACCCAGGAAGAGAGTTTTTTGGACTTACTGGTCTCGAAAGGAGAGTTGAGTGTTTTCATGTATGAGCTTTATCTGCTATTGAAGATCTGTAACATTGACAGTTCAAGTTAGAGACCTGAACGTGGCTCATGAAACATCTGTCACTCATCAATTTTTCCCTCCCAAAAAGCGTTGTGGGAGTGATATGTTCCTTTGGGCATATGGACTCAGATAGATTGATGGCAAAAGAAAGCAACATGTGAGCCCGAGGAGAGCGACAGAAGCTGGCAGCAAAGTCCTAGAAGGGTACAATGTCAGATGCTCAGGAGATCCTGTGCAGAGGTCTGCTCATCAGTGTGGCAAGGTTCCCCTAGACCCGTCAGGAGAGCAGAAGCTATGCCACTTTGGGCAGTGTGATGGTTGCAAGAGGCTGCAGGTCCATGAAAACAGCATATAATCAAAATCACAGAGTATATGTCTGGCTGTATACAAATAATAATTTAGGGAAAGACAAGCTCTCTCTTTGAGAATTAATTGCTGTCAATTGGAACCCACTCACATTTGCTCTTCTGCAAAGTTTTTCGAGGTTGTAGACTCCATGAGAGGAGATTGTCCATCTTTCTCCCAAAGAGCTGCTTGTGGAGTTGAACTCCCAAAGAGCCATGGCCTTTGGGTTAACAGCACAATCCCCTACAGACTAGAGCTTCTACACTAGAGCTTCCAATAAGAATCTATTACTTTCTATAAATAATAATTATGACTCACTTTGCCAACACTGTTTAATGGTCTTGTATGTCTAGCTTAACCATAGATGAGTGAAGTATCTATGGAATTGTTAATACAAGCAGATGTTTATTTCATTCCAAGCTGTCTGGAAGTTTGAGCCACAGCTCACCTGCATATGAAATGCAGATAGATGTACAGACAGTTAATGCTTCTTCTATGTTCTAAACTGACTGAGCATGATGAGAGTATTAATTTTGGTGGTGTTCTGCTTGAAGCTTGATTCCTCTAGTGGAAAAATTATATTTAACTTGACTGAAGAATTCCTCCAAAATACATTAGCTTCTCTGAGGTTTCTTCACAACTCCATTTTTTTCTGAAGCTCTTTCTTCCCATTCTTCCTTCCTTATCTCTTTCCACAAGGGCCAAAATTGTATGAACATCTGGATGCTTTCTCTACTTGCTTCCCACCTTCATCCTTCACAAGGATTTTCTTCAATTAATCTCTCATGTGTATAATCTCATTTTCACTGTGGGACTCAACTTGACATGAGAACGATATTGGCCCCATGATTCCAATGTGTATGTATCCATATGCAGAATGTTTTTCTGCCTGAGGGAATACATGTTCTCAGTATTATTTATACTGAAAATAAAGTGTTACTTATACTGAAAATAAGCAAAACTACCACAAGAAATAAAGTTTGAAGAGGGAGGCCTTGTACAAGGTATGTGATTAGGAAGGAGGGGTTGGTGGGGAGATATTCTTCTCCTTATTTTTGCAGACAAAGAATCAGTTCCATATGAGATTTGAAGCATAAAAAACAGGCAGCCTACCAGTTATAGATTAGCAATCCAACCCTTTACCACATCTGGAGACAAGCTGAGAGATAAAATAAAATTCTGAGATTTTTTTTATATTTGATGCTGTTTTATTTACAAAATTTGTATATGTTATTTTTCACACTGCATTTTTCCCATTTGCATCACTCACCTCCCCTTTCCTCCATCCATCAAATTGTGTGAATTTTTGAGAAGAATGTAGATCTGTGAATAAATACAAATTACTTTTATTTTGTAATTTATTTTATTATAAACAAATCTTAAGCAAAATCTCATTAAAATTAGAATCTGCCCTAAAAAGTAAAAAAACTGGTTATGTACAACAAATTGGATGACAAGTATAAGGTAAGAATATTTTCTAATCCCCTGAGACCAAAGATAATGAATATGGTAGAGATTAGGAGTGAGAAAAAGCTATGATGAGCAGGAAAATCACGTCAGTGGCTTGTTGACAGCAAAACTGGTAAAGTGTTATGAAGAATGTGACACAATCCTAGCAAGAAGCATGGGAGAAAAATGCTGTGTAAAAAACAGAGTGTTTGCCTGTATCTAACAATTTAAGATCAAATTAATTAAGACTCTAAAAACTCATTGCTGTTGAGTCAGAGCCAATTCATAGCTGACCCTCCAGTAGGTTTTTAGAGGCTATAAACGCATAGATGGCCCATCTTTTCTCCACAGAATCAATGATTAATTAAAAAAGTCAGAGAGGTACCCCCTTTGGGTTAGCAATGCACCTGTCTACTGACTCAAGTTATTTCATGATACTATTAAACGAATTACACTAAGATCTAAATCAAAACTAGTTTAAAAATGGTCAAAATTTCCTCAAGCTACTGATTGATGTGTGGGAGCTTGAGCAAAGGCAAATTATAGAGAAAATAAATTACATTTTCTTGGTATATCAAGGTAGTTGGATAAATCTGTGATATCTCTATGGTCTTTACAGAGATAGAGAAAAGAAAATAGATAAAAATCTGTTTCATTTATTAAAAATTACACATGCTCGGGTTTTTATTTTTTTTCTCTTTCTTTTGCTGAGATGATTTTAGCTTTTGTTTCCAGATCATTGATGCCTTTTGCTGGTGTAAAGTTCTCAGTCTTTCTGTTTCACAATACGCTCTGCTTTGGAGGCTAGAAGACACATTTAATTCTCTAATCAGCAGCTTTCTCTTCATTCTTTTATTGTGGTTTTAAAAAGTTCCCCTTAAGAGGGTAATTTTCAAAGCTAAATGATTACTTTTTCACCACTTGCAGCTAAAGGTGTCCCTTGAACATGACTTGGGTTGATGGCAAAGGAATGAATGTAGTTAGATGCATTCAAGTTGAAGCTGAGTGATAGCATCTCTATGAAGCAGAACAACAGATCAGACAAGTCAGAAACTTGCTCTCTCCTCTGTCCTAATTCTAATCTCTGTCATGTTAGAGCACATTGTTAAAAGTAACTCTGCTAATTAATCCAAGGGACTTGCAGAGATACAATTATGAGAAAGATTTCTCTTTCACAATAACACACCGTTGTGGTCTTGTTTTCATTGTTAGGTGCTGTTGACTCAAGTACAATTCATAGTGACACTATGATCAATAGATCTGAATCCTGATCTTTCCTGTGACATCCACATCATTTCTGAAACACTTGAGCTGATTGCTGAAGTCAATCTATCTTGTCACGGATCCTACTCTCTTTCACTAAACCTCCACCTTTCCAAGCATGATGTCTATTTCCAAGAAATAGCCTCTCCTGTCAACACGTCCAAGGTATTTGAGATATGGCTTCTCCTTCTTGCCTCTAAGGAGAACACTGGCTGCATTTTTTTCTAAGACATATCTGTTTGTTCTTTTTGCAGTCCACGGAATATTCAGTACTCTTCTCCAACATCCCAACTCAAAGGCATCAATTCTTCTTTTATCATCCTTATTCACTGTCCTGCTCTCAGACACATAACAAGTTATTGAAAAGACCATGACTTGAATCAGACACACCTTAGTCTTCAAACTTACATCATTGATCCTCGGTATTTTGGAGAGGTCCTTGACTGTGCCCTTTTCCAGTGCAATCAATCTCCTGGTCTCCTGATTGCTAGTACTAAAGGTATTGATTATTGCTTCAAGTAAGATGAAATAATTGAAAATTTCAAGTATTTTCTCCATCTGCCATAATATTTCCTACATGTCAAGTGATGAGGATTTGTGTCTTCTTGATATTGAGACATAATCCATATTGGCGGTTATAGTCTTTGATATTTTTCAAAAAGCACTTCAAGTCCTCATTTTCAGCAAGCAAGATTGTATTTTTTTTAAGTGTGTTAGTTCATATAACATAAGTAAAAGCAAGCCATTTAAAATCGGCCATGATGATCCCAGGAAAATTAGATTTCCATATTCAGACCTGCCTCTAGCTTCATGCACATTGATAAGACCCAGGTTTGAGGCCTTGAGCACCAATGAGCATAGACCAAATGAGATCTGGGAGGATATCAAGAAAATCGTCCATGAAGAATGCAAAAGATCATTACAAAGGCTAAAGAAGAAGAAAAGACAAAGATGGATGTCAGATCTGAGTATTGCATTAGAGCGCCTAGAAGCCAAAGCTAAAAGAAGAAATCAAGACATCAAAGAGCTGAATAGAAAATTTCAAAAGGTAGCTCAGGATGACAAAGCAAGATACTATAATGAAATGTTCACGGAGCGGGAGTCAGAAAATCAAAAGGACTGAACTCACTCAGCGTTTCTTAAGCTGAAGAAGCTGAAAAACAAATTTAAGCCATGGGTGGCAATACATAAAGATAGTTTGGGTAGAATGTTAAAAGATCCACGAAGTATCAAAAGAAGATGGAAGGAGTACACAGAGTCACTGTTTCAGAAGGAACTGGCTGACAAAGAGGAATTTCATGAAATAACATATGAGCAAGAACTTATGGTGATGAAGGAGGAAGTTCAAGTTGCTCTGAAGGAACTGGCAAAAAACAAGGCTCCAGGAGTTGACGGCATACGAAGTGATTTATTTCAACAAACAGATGCTTCCCTGGATGTGCTCACTAAGTTGTGCCAGGAAATCTGGAGGAGAGCCAGTTGGCCAACTTACTGGAAGAGATCAAAATTTCTTCCCATTCCAAAGAAAGGTGAGCCAACAGACTGTGGAAATTATAGAACAATATCATTGATATTACTTGCAAGAAAGATTCTGCTGAAATTTATCCAAAAACGTTAGGAACAATATGTCAACAGGGAACTGCCAGATGTGCAAACTTGATTTAGAAGAGGTCACGGTACTAGGGGTATTATAGATAATGTAAGATGGATCTTGGCAGAAAGCAAAGAATACCAGAAGAATGTCTATTTGTGCTTCATTGACTATGCAAAGGCATTTGACTGTGTGGATCACAACAAACTATGGCTGACTCTGAGAAGAATGGGAATCCCAGAACATTTGATTCTTCTAATGCGAAACCTGTACTTGGGCCAAGAGGCAGTCGTCAGAACAGAGCAGGAAGACACTGGATGGTTCAAAATCATGAAAGGGGTCCGTCAGGGATGTATTTTGTCTCCATACATTTTCAATCTGTATGCAGAACAGATCTTCCGAGACTCCAGGCTGTACGAGGAGGAGTGTGGTATCAGGATTGGTTGAAGAATCATCAACCACCTGCCTGATGCAGATGACACAACCCTGCTTGCAGAAACTGTGGAGAACCTGAAGCGCTTGCTGCAGAAGGTCAAGGACTGCAGTCTTCAATATGGATCGAAGATCAATATCAAGAAAAAAAAATTCTCACTGTGGGGCCAATTGACAGCATCAGTACACATGGTGAAGAGATTGAGATAACAGTTTTTGTTTACTTGGTTTCACAGTCAACACTCTTGGTAACAGCAGCCAGGAAATCAGGAGATGAATTGCACTGGGAAAGTCAGCTATTAGGGACCTCTCAAGAGTACTGAAGTGCAATGACATCAGGCTGGAGACTAAGGTGCGCCTGATCCAGGCTAAAGTCTTTGCAATTACGTGCTATGCATCGGAGAGTTGGACAGTGAATAGGGATGATAAAAAGAGAATTGATGCCTTTGAGTTGTGGTGCTGAAGAAGTGTGTGGAATATGCCATGGATTGCTAGGAGAACAAACAGATTTGTCCTCAAGAGGGTGAAGCCAGGCTGCTTCTTGGAGTCAAAGATTCTGAAGCTTCATCTGACATACTTTGGGCATGTTGTAAAGAGGGACTGGTCCTTGGAGAGGGACATCATGTTTGGGAGAGTGGAGGGATGGCGCAGGAGAGGAAGACCCTCGATGAGATGGATTGATTATGTGAGTGTAGTGGTGGGGATGAATGTGTTTGAGACAGCGAGGTTGGGACAGGATAGAACAGTGTTTAGGGCTTTTGTACATAGGGTCACACTATGAGTCGCAAACGACTTGATGGCACATAACAACGACAACAACAACTAGACTCTGTTTTGCACATTTGCATCAACACACTTCCCTCTACTCTCCAGTCTCTTTCCAGTCAGTCTAGGAAGACGTTGAACTTTGAAGTCTCTTTTTACTTTTGGCCTCACACTGTATCTCTTGGTTTTCTACCTGCTTAATGCTTTGTTTACCACCTTTTTAACCTAGTGCTCAGCTTCTCTTAATAAATACACTATCAAGTAAAGATACGTTGGCACATATCTTATAAATGTTGCCTTTGGAGTTACAAATAGTTTGTTATAGTTTTTATGTACCGTTGAGTAAGAACTGACCCATAGCTGACTCTTGTGTGTTTTCAGAGGCTACAAATCACGTAGGAGAAAATTGCTTAACTTTCTGTGGAGGAGCAGCTGGTGGTTTCAAGTCACGTGATCTTGGAGTGACAACACTCTTTGCCCACTAGGTCATTAAAGTCATAAGTACTATATTAACACACACACACACACACACACACACACGCACACCAGAAGGCAGTGCTACTTGAATGCATATGTAGGAGTCAATGATATCAACACATTGGTGCATACAGGATTTAGAGGTCATATGTATCCTTTGAAAGTTTCAAGATAGTCTGGTTCACATCATGACATAAATTTGTTCAGACATGAGACAAGAATTAAACCATATGATATGAATTTTATACATAAGTATATAGCTTAATTGACTCAATAAAGTTATTGTAAAAACTGCTCTTGACAATAGACAGAATAGTACAATATCACTTTTGAAATGCTGCACAGCCTAGATAATAAATACTAACAAACAGATTGACTTAGTAAAGTAGAATGTAGTACTATGAACATTGGTTAGTTTTAATTCATTTATCTAAAGTCATGTTTGTTACTCTTGAATATATTAATGTCATGTGAGTTTATATACAAACCAAATGGATGGTACTATTTTAAAAAATTGTCTTTATCACTAATAGTTACATAGATTTCTATAATATTTCAGTAAATGAAGGAATATAAGAGAAATTTATAGATG
>NW_006399925.1:2782926-2797685 GCF_000299155.1 Elephantulus edwardii
ACAAAGGAGATTAATCAGAACTGGCTTTGACAAGCAGTGTGGCAATGGGACAATTAAAACAGACTTTCAAGAGGGAAAAAAAGAGGAACGAACTGGGGGGAGGGTAGAGAAAATAGTGCAACAATGAATGAATGGAAACCCCAAATCTCTGTAAATGTTCATTAAAATTAATAAAATTTAATAAAAAAATGCAGCCTTCAATACAGATAACATTTCAATGTCAATAAGATGAAGAATCTTACCGTAGGTCTGGTAGACATAATCACGATAGAGGGAGAAAAAAATTGAAGAGGTTAACAACTTCATTTTACTTGGATTCACAATTAACACCCTTGGTACCAGCAGTCAGGAAATCAGGAGACAAAGTGCACTCGGAAAGTCAGCAATTAGGGTCTTCTCCAAGGTATTAAGGAGTAATGATGTCGTTTGAGGACCAAGGGCTTTCCAATTGCTTTCTATGTATCTGAGATTTGGACAATGAATAAGGATTACAGATGAAGAATTGATGCCTTTTAGCTATGGTGCTAGAGAAGAGTGCTGATCATCCCATACACTGCCAAAAGAACAAACAAATATGCCTCGGAAAGGGTGCAGCCTGAGTCCTCTTTGGCAACAAAGAAGATGAAACTTTGCCTCACATACATTAGGAATGTTGCTAAGAGGAGCTATTCCTTGGAGAGGGACATGTTGCTGAGAAAGATGGAGGGTAGGAGAAGGTGAGGAAGACTCTCAACCAGGCAGATTGACATAGTGACTGCTTTAATGGGCTTTTGTGTATCAGGAAGTGTGAGCATGGCTCAGGATAGGGCAGAATTCAGGCCTATTGTTCATAGAGTCATTATGGGTCATGGTCCGCTCAACAGCACCTAGCAACAACAATTAGCTCAATAGTTTAATGTTGTTGACTAGATTTTTATTTCAAAGTTGACTAGATTTTGACCTCACATGACAAAAAAATTTCTATAGCTTTTAATCCCTATATAAACAAGTGTCCATGTCTTTCTCTTGTGGAGCTAATTGGTGAATTCAGTCAACCTTTTGCTTATAATTCAAGCTCCTTTTAAACAACAACACAACTCTCAAAAAAATTCACAACAAATAAAATTTAGTAATGTAAAATTCTCCAAAATTCTTCGGAAGGTCAGCCATAAATTGATTTCAACTCAATGACAATGCAATTTTTCTAAACAAAATTCTCCATTAGCTACAATAAGACAACATTTGATTCATGGAGCCTAGTAGATTACAGAATATAACTTTGTATATAGCAATAAACTATGTTTCTGTAGAGTAGGAGCAATTTTAAAAGTTTAACATCTACTTATAATGCTGTTGTTGTCAGGTGTTAGCAAGTCAAGTCCAACTCATAGCACACTGAACAGCCATCCTGAAACATGCGCTGTCCTGTGACATCCTCATCATTTCTAATACACTACAGTTCATTGCTGAAGTCACAGTGTCAGTCCATCTAACTGAGGGTCTTACTCTCCCATACGGACTCTCTATCTGTCCGAGTATGATGTCCTTTTCCAAGAAATAGCCTCATCTGATGGATTGACGCTGACTGGGTAACGAGGTTAGGTGTCTTGAAGATAGTGAGATTGCCTTGGGACAGAGCAATGTTTAGAGCTATTGTGCATAGGGTAGTTTTGAGTTGCACGTGACTTGACGGCACATAACAATAATAGCTACAATATAGGAACATTTATTTTTGTGATTTAAAATTTTCAGAATATACTGTTTTTTTTCAGTTAACATTTCATTACACATTTTGATTTATGACATTGAATTTTCTATGTTGCAGAAAAACTCTTCCCATTTAATACTCTGTCTTTATCATTTGCATTGGGCCATCTTTCTCATTCCTTCTTGCCTTCTAAAATAATGTAAGGGAGCTCTGATGACCTAGAGGTAAAAACTTGCACTGCAATCCTGAAGACACACAGTTCAAATCCACCAACTGTTCTGTGAAAGAAGGATGAGCAATCTTCTCCCATGCAATTAACTGCCCCTAAAAACCTACTGGAGGGCCAGTTAAAGATAGGGCAGTGTTTACTCGATGGCCCACAATAATAACAACAACAAACTAATGCATGGATAAATGTTGTCTTGCTGCTTTGTATGGCTGATTGTCTAAAGAATGCACATATCCCTTGTGTTATTATTTAATTTATAGGGATATCTATTGTTTGGCTAAATGTTGAACCACTGGGGTTGCTTGATGGAGTAATGGGTGACTAAGAGCCATGGTCTTTGGGATTCTAGCAGTCTTTATGAGACTAGTACGCCATGTGTGTGAGTGTGTGTGTGTGTGTGTGTGTGTGCGTGCGTGTGCGTGTGTGTGTGTGTATTGCCCCATATCTTCTTCCCACTTGTAGAAATTACTTTTCTAACCATTGGTTTTGTCCTCTTTAGAGATGTGGTCTTTAGCTGTTTCAAATATGGACATGTGGTTCACCTACAGTGTGTTCTACATTATTAAGAGCAGTGGGGTCAATATTATGAGTAAGGGCTGACCTCACTGCAGAGAGACTATGGTGAGGCATACCTTGAAAGATGCTTTAAGTTAAAGGTTTTGCTTGTTGAATGATTGAAGGAAAAACTGGCTTGTGACAGCTATGAGACAAAGCTTGCTGGATAATTTGGCTTCTTGCCTTTGTGTTCCTGGGCTAAATTTAGACTTTCCTTTGTTGACTGAGAAACTGAACTAATTGAGGAATTGTCTTTTGCTGTTAATCTGGTTTGAGACTGCTATTGGAGTAAGCTTGTACTTTTCACTGTGTGATATCCTTAGCCTCCCTCAACCTCTAAACTATTTGCTTCATGAACCATAAAAGTGTGGGTAAACTGAAGTCTGTAGTCATTTGCAAGAAATTTCGGACCTAGTGATTAGTAGAAGTAGGTACAGCAGAGGATGGGGATCAGTTTTGTATTATGAATGTTGTTGATAAGGATAGTTCTTCTTTATGAAGTTATAGAAGTCGGACTCGATCTTCCCTTTGTTGTCCCCACTGCCCTTCCTCCTTTTGTACCTCTCTATTCAATATTTCCTCCTGGGATCTCACTCAGAGCAGTCAACATGCATAGTCAGACACCACATATTTCTTCTGATTTCAGTATCTTGGGGGCTTCAGTTTGCATGGACATTTAGTACTTCAGGCCACCTGTTTTCATAAGTCTGTTTTCCTCAACGCTTCTTTATTCTGATTGATTACAGGTGGGAGACAGGGACAAATAACTTGTGTTTTAGATGGCAGTTCACAAGCAGTTCAGCGGCCGAACTATTAATTGTTGTTCTACCAGGGTTCCTTGGTCCTAGGATCTATTCATAAGCCTAGCTACTGAAATGTGAATACTGCCTTAGACAATCACCCTGGTTTCTGACACATGATTACCAAGTTAAATTTTGAAAAGTGACTAATGAGTTAGACAGCAATATTTGGATAGGATCTGACCCTAATACCATAGTAGCAGAGGACTTTTTAAATTCAAACAAAAACCTTCAAAGGCAATTGTTGCACCATTCTAGTCCACCTGATTTGAGCTAATTCTTTTTAGTTTTGATTCAACTGGGCAGATGCTTTCTCAGTGGTTTCAGCATTGCATATTGGCAGAGCTGACACTTGGATACAACATTCACCTACATGGTACGATGTCAGTGGCTTTGGAAAGGACCTATTTCCTCTCACCACTTTGCCCTTCCTCTACATGTCCATTGTGATTTTGTGTTTTCTAATTTATGCTTGAAATCTCAACCTGAGATCTCTCATGTATAAAAGAAAAGAAAAAGTGTGTTCCACTAGAAGAAGATATAACAGCTGTTTTCTATCTTTATAATAACAAGAATAATGAACTAATCAACATTGCGTTTTTTTATTTACTCGTTCTCTCTTTACTGCACAAACTTGACAAAACTACTGTTTACTTGATACATTTAACAGATGTTCACTTAAAAAAGTGAAGTAGGTATATTTAACGATGTGAGAAATAATGATGAAAATAGGTCAAAAATAAAGAGAATATTGATAATTAAAAATGTTTTAGAAGTTGAAAGTTTATTTTAAGGGTTTTAGACAAAAGTAATAAGGTTATTTAGATATATCAATTCTTTTGAGTAAAAATTGTTGTTGTTATGTGCTGTCTAGTTGCCTGCGACTCATAGCCACCCCAATGTACAGTAGCGCTAAACCTTGCTCTATCCCTTGCCAAACATATTGTCTCCAAAACACTTATCCCCATTACCCCAGTCACTGGATCAATTCATCTCATTGATGGTATTCCTCTCCTGTATTGTCACTTCACCCTCCCAAGCATAATGTCCCTCTCTAAAGACCACTCCCATCTTGTAACATATTCAAAGTATGTCAGACAGAGCTTCAGAATCCTTCCCTCCAAGGAGCAACCTGCCTTCACTCTCTCCAGAACGAAATTGTATGTTCTCCTAACAGTAATGGTGTATTCAATATTCTTCTCCAGCACCAAAGCTCAAAGGCACCGACTCTCCCCTTCTATCATCTCCAGTAATTGTCCAGCTCTCTGATGCATAGCAAGTAATTTCAAAGACCATGACCTGGATCGGGTGCACCTTAGGCTCCAAACTAGCATCCTTTAGTCCTATTTAAACATAACAATATTTTAGGACAGAAAAGAACTCTGATTCTGTATTTTAAAGACTGCAAATCTTTACTGAAGTAGACCACCATTTTCTACTTCCATGGGAGTAGCTTTCTCCCGCAGACAAATCGATGAGAACAAAATGCCAACTTTTTCATTAGTAGACGATTGCTTTTGAAACTGTGAGTGCTAAGAATCTATTTGTAGTATATGGTAGGATGAGTGTCAAAGGAAACCCAGTGGCACAGCTCTCAACGAACTGAAACTTAGACAGTTTAAACTCTCTAGCCACTCTGTTGGAGAAAGATGTAGCAGATGGCTACCAAAAAGATCCTGGCCTTCTAAAAACATAATTCTGTTTTGGGGGAATAATTTTATGTTTTCTTATAGATTTACTATGAGACATAATCAACTGGGGAGCAAAGACCTCTTTTTCTTTTTGTTCTTGATTGATTTAATTAGATCCACTATTAAACCTAGACATGCTTGTCTGTCAAAGTCTTTAACTTGTTCTCAAAATTTGAACAACAAAGTCAAATATATCTCCTTCATGTTATTACTTAAACAAGTACTGAATATAAGAATTTTACAAAGATAAAGAGCTAGAGTTGGGTGATAGTTTTGATTTTCCTAAAAGGTAAGGAAATCTTCCCTATGTAAATAATGTTTAAGAATTAATCTTGCTTTACCAGAAGAACCACCACTCGACCAGTGGAGAAGTATGCAGGCCAATGGTGAAGTAAGTAGATTTTATTTCTATCAGAACATCGTTTATAATGTTGCAACATTAGTCACAATTATGCTGTCTGAGTTTTGTTATTTTTTTTTTCAAAATGCCTCATTTAAATGCTAACAGATTGGTTGGCATTGTGAATATCTTTGATATGTAATCATAAAATGGTGTGACTTTTGAAAATGTGGTATATAAAACTGCTGTTGCTCAGACTGATTGACAACAAGAACTTGGGCAAAAAGTGATATCTGTTGAAAACTGGGGGTGGGGGTGATGGGTTTCCATGTGGTATGTTGTTATTTAGATGATATTTAAAGCCATTTTCTCTCATTGCACTCTAGAAACCCAGAAAGTAGTTCATAGATAGAAACAATCCATATCCTTGCCAAATTCTACTTTAAATGTAGTTTGTGTTGATTTTTCCCTACCATCAAATTAATTTTCGTATTTTTAGCATCAATCTACATCGTTGAATTTTGGAATGTGGGAAAATGCATATATTCTTTTCCAAATAGCATATTTATTTTTATGCTAAAATACAAAAATGCTTATGATGGTTTGTCCCATGACACAGAAAACCACCATTTATTCACCTTCTCTGATGGTATTTCATGACTTCCACGTGCCTTGAAATCCTTCAGAGAGGAATTTCCTAGATGGCTCATAAGAAATAGACAAAAATTTTAGCAGAAAAA
Organism: Elephantulus edwardii; assembly: GCF_000299155.1. NCBI lineage: Eukaryota > Metazoa > Chordata > Mammalia > Macroscelidea > Macroscelididae > Elephantulus > Elephantulus edwardii. Next base: position 2,788,969 of record NW_006399925.1, read on the forward strand.
TTCATTTTTGTTGGAAAGTTTTAGAAAATGTTTTTGTGACCTCAAGGACTTTCTGAGAGGAGAGGACATTTTATTGCTCATTTGTTGTACTTAGGTCAGTAGTGATCAATGGCGCTGGTACAAGGCCCAGGGCATCTATCTTGGGCCTCTTGCATCAGGCCAGTGGGTTCAAAGGTTATAAATCTCCTGAGAAGAAATTGTCCATGTCTCTCCCTTCGAGCAATTAGTGGATTTGAACCACCTTCCTTTGGATAAGCTATGAAAATCCTTTCCCAGTAGGTCACCAGAGATTCATTGAAACACAAATCAAAACCTTAACAAGAAAATAATTGTTAATTACTAGGATGTTGGTTTTTTGTGTCACTGAGGTGACTACTACTCGTAGTGATTGTGGACAACAGTCTGAAACTTTGCCTTACCCTGTGCTTTCCTCACCTCTCCATCATGTTCAAGTCCATTGGCAAAGTGATTGTATCACTTCATCATTTTGACAGTGGTTTAAAAAAAATAGAAAATATCATGCATTGGAGAGAATATAATTGAATTAGAATTCTTCTCATACCTTGCTGGATGCAATGCAAAATCCTCACTCAATTTTGGAAAGCAGAATTTTCAGTTTCTCAAAAGAGTTAGGTGTACAATATTAAGTCAACATGACTTAGTAGTTCTAAACTTGTTTATACACCAAAGAAAAATGTAACCATGTATCCTTGTAAAAACTTGTATACTAGCATGCATAAAGGCATTTTTAATAAAAAGTAAAATTCAGGTAAACAACAAATATGCAACAGCTGATGACTGCATCGGGAGCCCTGGTGGCCATAAACAAAATGTGCTATATCCATACACTGGGATAGTCTTGTCATAAAATCTAAAAGATACTATGTATACTACATTATCAATAATCTTGAAAATATCCTAAGTAAAATATTGCCATTATCTTTTCTATTGTCATTGAGTTAGAACCTACTCCTAGCTGACTGTCCAACAGATTTTCAGAAGCTGTGAGTCACACATGAGGAGATGGCTTATCTTTCTCCTTTGGAAACACTGATGGACTACCAAAAAGGTGCCACTTATGGATGGACTAAGCCATCAGATTTCCCTCAGTCCACTTATTGTAAATTGCTAGAATAGACAAGTTTATGTTATTGTTGTTGTTAGATGTCATCAAGTTAAGCACAAGCCATAGTCATCCTATGGAAAACAGATCTAAACCCTGTCCTGTCCTGTGCCATCCTCACACTTCCTGACACACAAGAGCCCATTGCAGCAGTCACAGTGTCAATCCACTTAGTTAAGAGTTTTCCTCTCCTTGCCAACCCTCCACCCTTTCCAGGGTCATGTCCTTCCTTCTCCAAGGAATAGCACCCCTCCTAGCAACATGTCCAAAGGTGAAGCCTCATCAATCTTGCCTCCAAAGAGCACTCTAGATTCACCCTCTCCAAGATAACATCTGTTTGTTCTCTTGGCTGTCCATGGGATTTCCAGTGTTCTTCTCCAAAACTACAGCTTAAAAGAGTCGATTATTTTTCTGTCATCCTTATTCATTGTCCAGCTCTCAGATGCATAGCTAATAATCTGAAAGACTATGACCTGAATCAGATGAAACTTGGTCTTCAAACTTACATTACTGCTCCTCAAGAATTTGGAAAAGCCCTTAACTGCAGATTTTCCCAGTGCAATGCATCTCCTTATTTTCTCACTGCTGGTACCCAAGGGTGTTAAGTGTGGATTTAAGCAAGATGAAACTGTTGACAGTTTCAGTCTCTTTACATCCATAATGATGCTGCCTATTCATTCAGTGGTAAATGTCTTTATCTTCCTGACACTGAGATGCAATCCATACGGAAGGCTTCTTTCCTTGATCTTCTGCAACAGATATTTCAACTCTCCTTATTTTCACAAAACAAGGTGGTGTCATCTGCATAATGCTTGTTATTGATGAGTCTTCCTCCAGTCCTGACACCACACTCCTCATTGAGTCCATCTTCTCAAGTAATTTGCTTTGCCTGTAGAGTGAATGGAGAGGGAATACAACCCTGGTGCACTTACTACCTTATTCCAAATCATGAGTGCTCCCCTACTCTGTTCACACAACAGCCTCCTGGTATGGGTATAGGTTCCACATGAGCACAATCAAGGGCCCTGAGATTCCCATTCTTCTCAGTATCAGCCAAAGCTTGCCATAATTCATACAGCCAAAAGCCTTTGCATAATCAATAAAGCATAAATAGATATACTTCTGATATTTCTTACTTTCTGCCAGGATCCATATGACATTAGCAATGATATTCATGGTGACAAGGCCTCTTCTAAATACTGCTTGAATTTCTGTCAGTTTGTTCTCTTTGTACTGTTCCAGTTATTTTTTAAAGATCTCCTGAGGTGTTTTGCTTGCATGTGATATCAATGATGTTGTCAATAATTTCCGCTTTCAGTTGGATCATCTTTATTGGGAATACGAACAAATATGGACCTCTTTCTGTTGGCCAGTCAGCATCCTCCAAATTTCCTGGCATAGACTGGTGAGTGCATCCAAAACTGCATCTGTTAATTGAAACAAGTCACTTGGTATCCCATCAATTCCTGGCGTCTTATTTTTTTGCTAATGCCTTCAATACAGCTTCTACTTTCCCCTTCATTACCATTGGCTCCTGTTCATATGGTACTCCCTGAAATTTTCCAGAGTCAATTAATTCTTTCTGATATAGTGACTCTGTGTATTCTCTTCATCTTCTTTTGATGCTTTCTGGGTCATTCAATATTGCAATATTGTGACATGAGGCTTAAATGTGTTTTTCAGTTCTTTCACCTTGAGAAATGGAGAGTGAGTTTTTCCCTTTTTTATTCTCCAAATTCCAACTCTCTGTACATTTCATAATAATACTTTTCTTTGTCTTCCTAGGCTGCCCTTTAAAATCATCTTTTCAGCTCTTTCACTTCACCATGTTGTCATTTAGTTTTGGCTTTTCAGTGCTCGAGTGTAACTGTTAGAGTCTCCTCTGATATCTATTTTGGGTTGTTTTGGTTTTTTTTCCCCCTGTGTTTTTGTAATGACCTTTTGCTTTATTCTTGGATGACATCCTGATATCAGCCCATAACTCATCTGGCCTTTGATAGTTTGTGTTCAATGCCTCAAAACTATTTTTAACAAGATTATTAAATTCAAATGAAACTGATTCAAGATCATATCTTGGTTCCTGTGAACTTATTTTCATTTTTTCTGCCTCAATTTGAACTTGCATATGAATAATTGATGATCTGACCCATAATCTGCTCCTGTCTTAGTTGTGTTTGCTGATATTGAGCTTCTCCAGTGATTTCCTCCACTAATGTAGTCAATCTGATTTCTATGTGGCCCTTCAGGTGAGATTCACGTGTAGAGTCATCTTTTGTGTCTTTTAAAAAAGGTATTTACAATGAATAAATCATTATAAAATAATATTTAATCATTCTATTTCAAGATTCAGTTCTATCACCAAACCCTTATTTTCCAACTACTGTTCTTTCTTCACTGGTTCCTACTTTTGCATTCCAGTCACCAATTATCAGTAACACTGCTTGATTACATGTTTCGTAAATGTTTTACTGTAAGATTTGGTAAAAATCCTCAGTTTCTAGATCTTTGGCTTTAGATGTTGGAGCATGTATTTGGGTAATAGTCATGTTAACAGGTCTTCTTTGTTTATGTAGAACACTAGAACAAACCCTTCATAAAATAAGAAATTGAGCATATCATAAAAACCTCCCAAGAACAACAAAATTCGAGTCCATATAGTTTCACAGGTGAATTCTACAAAACATTCAGAAATTAACTGTCATCAATTATACTTGAAATATTTCAAAATACAGAAAAAGAAGGAATACTCTCAGAGTCATTCTATGAAACAAACATAACCCTAATACCAAAACCAGAAAAGACATCACCAAAAAAGAACATTATATATCAATATCTAAGGAACATAGACACAAAAATCTTTAACAAAATCCTAACCAATCAAATCCAACCCTAAATAAAAATTACTTTATCATGATAAAGGGAGATTCAAAACAGGTATGCATGCATGGTTCAACAAAAGAAAAACAATGGGTATAATTCACAGTAATACAGAAAAGGACAAGAAGCACATGATCCTACCAATTAGAGCAGAAAAAAAGCCTTTGATAAAATTCAACATTCATTTCTGATTAAAACATTAAATAAAATAGATATGGAGGGAATTTCCAAAACCTAATTAAAGTATAGTGCAAATAAAAGAGCAAATATCCTTCCCAATATTGATTTGGAAGTCCTAGCTAGGGCAATTCAGCAAAAAGAGAAAGAAATATGAAACATCCAAATTAGAAAAGAAGAAATAAAATCATTGCTCTATAGACTATATATAGTATAAACAGAAAACAAATAGTAGTAAATATAATGTATATAGGGGGAAAAATCCTAAAGATTCAACAACAACAAAACCCTTTTGGATCTAATAAAAAAAATTCAGCAGAATGGCAGGATTCAAGTTCTACATGCAACAGTAAGTTATATTTTTCTACATTATAATGGAACCAAGAAAATCAATACTGTTTATTTATTTAATTAAATTGTTTATTTTCCTGAGAAGTTGTTTTTTTCTGGCTTGTAGAATATGTGTGTGTGTGTGTGTGTGTGTGTGTGTATGTTGTTGTTAAGTCCCATCGAGTCTTAGTTGACTCATAGCGACCCTATGGACAAAAGACAAAAGACCTGGGCACCTGTATAACTTTTGTCTTTTCTCCAGGTTTGTAGGGTTTCCAGAAGCAAGCTATTATAGAAGTGGATACCACTCCTGCTTATATTTGTATAGTTCACTATCTATCTATTATCTATCTATCTATCTATCTATCTATCTATCTATCTATCTATCTATCTATCATCTATCTAGTCCTAGACAACCCATAGCAACTCTATGAATGAAAGTCTTGAAGACAAAACTTTCATCTTTTATCCAAGTTCATAGAGTTCTCAGAGGCAAGTTTTTTTGTTTTGTTTTGTGTGTTCTTTGGTTGTTTTTTTTTTTTTAAGTGGATGCCACTCCTCCTTTCAAGCCTGCTTTATTCAGGATATCCACAAACACCAGGCTGAGGACCCAAAAGCCTTTTTAAATAGGAGGCCAAACCCAATCAGCTCACACCATGTTGGGAGCAGCAGCCACACCCTAGTCTCAACCCCAAACCAGAAACCTTAGCAGAATCCAGCCATTCCACTTATTCATTCATTCATTCATACTATTTTATTTACAAAATTAAAGTACATTGTTTTCCAGAAAAGATTCTTTCAATAACATTTATAATAGTGAATCACAAGATGAAATACTCAGGAATAAACCTAACTATTAACACAAAATACCTATATAAAGAAACTACTACAAGAAACAATAAGAGACCTAATTAAATTAAAAATATTCTCAATTCATAAATAGGAAGAATCAGCATTGTGAAAATTACAATCCTACCAAAATCATTCTATAGATCCAACACAATCTCAATACAGATATCAAACTTAATTTTCAAGTACATAGAAAAGGCAAATTATTTTCATTTTAAACAGAAAGAGACCCTGAATAAGCAAAACTTTTCTGAAAAATAAAAACTTAAGGAGGAGGCCTCACATGCTCTGATCTCAAAACTTACTACACAGCTGCTATTTCTGTGTTGTTGTTGTTTTTGTTGTAAACTGTTGAGTCAGGACTGCGCCATAGCTGACCCTCTGGGCTCTTTTCAGAGGCAGTTAATTACCTGGGATGAGATCACCCATCCTATCCCATGGAGAAACTGCTATACTTGAACTGCATGCTCCCAGGATTGCACTTGCCACTGAACCTCCAGCTGTAGTAACCAAAACTAGCATGCTATTGGCATAAGAACAAACATGTTTTGGGATGTTGCTGAGTTGAATATGACCCATAGCAATCCTATGAACAATAGTTCTGAATCTTGTCCTATGTTGTGTCAGTCTCACACTCCCTGACACAGTAGAGCCCATTGAGGCAGTCACTGTGTCACCCCATTAAGGGTCTACCTCTTTTTTGCTGACCTTTCACCTTTCCAAGTATGATGTAACTCTCTATCTCTGGGCTTGTTGCTAGCAGAGGCTATTATTTAGAGAGTTACATCATACTGTGAGATAAAGCTTTATCAACTTTGCCTCCAAAAAATACTCTGGCCATGCTTTCTCCAAGACATTATTATTAGTTCGTTTGACTGTCCATGGGATATTCAGTACTCTTCTCCAACACCACGATTCAAAGTTATCAATTCTTCTGTCAAACTTGTTCAGTGCCCAGGTCTCAGAGGCATAACAAGTGATCAAAAAGACTATGACCTGAATCAGACACACTTTAGTCCTTTAAAGGAGAGAGATCATTGCTCCTCAATAATTTGGAGAGATCCCTGACTGCAGATTTTCCCTGTGTAATACATCTCATGATTTTCTGACTGCTGGTACCAAGGGTATTGATAGTAGATCAAACAAAGCAAGATGAAATTGTCGACAATTTCAACCTTTTCCCCATCTATCATGTTTTTGCCTATAAGTAAGGTGGTAAGAATTTCAGTTTTCTTAACATTGAGCTGCAATCCATATTGAAGGCTGCATTCTTTGATTCCCTGAAACAGGTGTTTCAAGTCCTCATTTTCAACAAGGAAGGAGTCATCTGCATAGTGCAAGTTATTGATCGTGATGCCATATTCTTCATCAGAGTCCAACTTCTTGAATAATTTGCTCAGCATACAGATTGAATAATTATGTATAGAAAATACAATCCAGACACAATTCTGTCTTCATTTTAAGCCATGTGTTCCCTTACTCTTTTTACACAATAGTCTCTTGGTCTAGGTATAGGTTTTGCATGACCACAATTAAGTGTTCGGGATTTCCATTCTTTTGCATATTCATCATTATTTGTTATCATCCATACAATCAAATGTTTCTGCAGAGTCAATAAAGCACAAATATACACTCTTCTGATATTCTTTGCTTTCAGACAGGGTCCATCTGACAACATATACCTGGTGCCATGGCCTCATCTAAATCCTGCTTGAAATTCTGTAAGTTCTGTATCTATGTACTGCTCTGGTAATTTTTGAATGATCTTCTTCAGTATTTTGGTTGCATGTGATAATTTCCATAAACACGTAAACCAATGGGATAGAATTGAGAGCACAATCGTAAGCCTTATAAACCAACTACCAACGTTCAATTGATATTTGACAAGAAAATAGACTTCATTAAATGAGGAAATTACAACCTCTTTAACAAATAGTGCTAATAAACTACACATTCACTTTTAAAAAACTGAAAAACGATTAATATCTCACTCCATATACAAATACCAACACAATGTGGATCAGAGACATAGAAGTAAAACTAAAAACCATAAAAATAATCAGAGATAAAATAGAAACAAATTTAGATACCCTAGTCTATAGCATAAATAGGCTTGCAAACATAATATAAAATGGACAAAATGAAGAATCAAGAGGACAAAATTGATGAATGGGACATTCTAAAAATAAAATCTATAAGTGCATCAGAATTTTATCTCAATCTCATAAAGAAAAAGTCCACAAAGTAGGGAAAATGTCTGGCAATGATATTTTAGACAATAATATTGTAACTAAAACATACAGAAAACTACAGAGCCTCCATCTACCATGATGCTTTCTATTAGTCAGTGGTCAGGGTTTCTGTTATCTTGATGTTGAAAGGTACCTCTTATTAAAAGTTGTCATCTTGGAGCTTCGTCAGCCAATGCTTAAAATCTTCTTCACTTTCAGCAATCAATTTTGTGTCATTTGCATAACACAAATTGTTGATGAGTCTTCCTCATATCCTGGTGCTATATTTCTCTTTGGGAAGTGCAGCTTCTCAAACAATTTCCTCAGTATACAGACAGAATAGGTATGGAGAAAAATAGCAGGCTGATGTACACTTGTCTTGATTTTAAATCATTCTGTGTTTCTATACTTTATTTAGACAACAGCTACACCCAAAATCTGTAGGTGAAATTTCACCATCCTTGGCTCCATGGAGCACTCTGGTTAGAGTTTCTCCAAGACATATCTATTAATTTTTTTGCAGTCCATGGGACATTCAGTAATTGTATCCAACACCATAATGCAAAATGGGCCAATGGGTAGCATCATAATAGATGAAGAAAAGATAAGATTTAAACTTACAACAATTTTATCTTACTTGGATTCACAACCAGCATTCTTTGTACCAGCAGTAAATAAATCAAGATGGATTTCACTGGGAAAATCTGGTGACAAGGACTTTGTCAAAGTATTAAGGAACAACAATGTCAGTTTACAAACTAAAGTGTGCCTGACTCAGACCATGGTCTTTTCAGCTACTTATCATGCATCTGAGAATCAGACAACTAATAAAGATGGCTGAAGAAGAACCAATGTCTTTGAGTTGAGCTATAATGAATATCCAGAGCAAAGACACTACATGGTTCAAAATCAAGAAGGGGGCTCGTCAGGGATGTATTCTGTCTCCATACCTTTTCAATCTTTATGCAGAACAGATCATCCAAGACGCTGGGCTGTACGAGGAGGAATGTGGCATCAGGACTGGTGGAAGAATCGTCAACAACCTGCGTTATGTAGATGACACAACCCTGCTGGCTGAAACTGAGGAGGACCTGAAGAGCTTGCTGCAGAAGGTCAAGGACTGCAGTCTT
>NW_006399925.1:2804555-2807022 GCF_000299155.1 Elephantulus edwardii
AGAGAGAATAGTGCAACAATGAATGAGTGGAAGCCCAAAATCTCTGTAAATGTTTATGAAAATTAATAAAATATAATTATAGAAAAAAAATAAAGATTAAAGTGTGCCTGATCCAAACTATAGTCTTTTAAATTACTTGCTATGTATCTGAAAATTGGAAAATGAATATGTATGACAGGAGAAGAATGGATACCTTTGAGTTGTAGTGTTGGAGAAAAGTACTGAGTATCTCATTAACTACTAAAAGAATAAACAAATAAGTCTTGGAGATATTGGTGGCAAGGATGGTGAAACTTCATCTCACATATTTAAGCATATTGATAGGTGGGAACAGAGCTTAGAAGAGGACATCATGCTTAGTACGGTAGAGGGTCAGTGAAAGAGAGGAAAACTTTCAACAAGATAGATTGATAGTGACTGTAACAATGGCCTTAAGTGTGTTAGAGAAGATGAGGATGGTACAGGATAAGGCAGAGTTCAGATCTGTTATATGGTTGCAGTGAGTGGTAGTTAACTTAGTGTCATGTAACAACAACAACTAATAATTATAAAATATAAAGCTGACACTTTGATAGAAGACACTAGGTAACACAAATGGTTAGTACAAATACTACCAAAATATTTGGCAGTTTGACTCATATAGATGCATCCTGGAAAGGAAGTATGCTTATCTGTTTTCAAAAGGCTTTTCTACTTTTAAAATTCTATGGAGCAGTTCTATTTTGCCTGCATGCAGTCACCATGGGTCAGAAATCACTTGACTATAATGAAACAAGAACAGGAACTATGATAAATGCTTTATATACAGTAGCATGTTACTTAAATCCTACAAATATTCTTTAACTATTTTTATACTTATTTGATATGTGAGGTAATAGATGGACAAATCCCTATTGAAACCTGAAGACCAACATTCTTACAATATGCACAGAACATGTTGATACTAACAATTTCAACTTGATTGGTTCCATAATCAACACTCTTAGTACCAGCAGTTAGGAAATCAAAGGATGATCTGCATTAGGAAAATCTGCTGTCAGTGACCTCTCTAGAGTGCTGAAGAGCAATGACGTCAATCTAGAGAATAAGATGCGCCTGATCCAAGCCATAGTCTTCACAATTACTTGCTATGCATCAAAGGTGACTACACATAATAGAAGAATTTATTTATGGTGCTAGAGAATTGAGAAGAATGGATAATTGAGTAATGGTGCTGGAGAAGAGTATTGAACATAACATGGACTGCCAAGAAAACAAACAATTGTATCTTGGAGAGGTGAAACCCAGCTCTTCCTTGGAGGCAAGGATTTTGAAACTCTGCCTTACATAATTTGGGCATGTTGCTTGGAAAGGCAAGTTATTGGAGGACATCATGCTTAGAAGGATAGAGGGACAGCTCTAGAGAACATGATGAATATGATAATTGACACAATAACTGGTATAATGAGGGCAGATGTGTAAGTGACAGGGAGATAGGCTCTGGATAAGGCAGGGTTTAAAGCTATTGTACATAGGATTGCTATGACTCACAGGTGGCTTGATGGCACATAACAACAACATGAAAGTCTCAGGAAACTTGTGTGTGACCAGGAACATACATGATTCTCTTTGGTTATTATTTTTCATTACATTGATTTTTCTACACGCTGGTTAAGCACTTGACTAATAAGTGAAAGGGCAGTGGTACAAACTCACCAGTTACTAAAGAATAATTATGTAGTGTGCTTCTGAAAAGGCTGTTGTTATTCTGAGATAGAACCAAATCATAACTGACCTTCCAGTGGTTTTCAAAACCAGTAAATCTCACGCCAGAAGATTGTTCATCCTTCTGTTTCAGAGCAGTGGTGGATTTGAACAAGCTTTGGCTTGTCAGGGCAACTCCTTGTCCACTAGGCCTAGGAAGTCCTATGTTGTAGGTCCACTCTGTCTTATGCAGTCACTATAAGTTGCAATCAACTGAAAGAGAATGGATTTGACTTCTTTTGTTTATTAGTATTTTATATTTTTAAACATAATTCCATATTTTCTATTTCTACTTTCCCCCCCCAGGTTTGAATCTACAATTTAGTTAAAATAATGGTAGTAATGGTTGTTGTTGTTGTTGTTGTTATGTGCCATCAAATCGCTTGTGATTCATAGCGACCCTATGTACAACAGCCCTAAACTCTGCTCTGTCTTGTGCTAATCGCACTGTCTCTGACACTCCCATCCTGACTATCCCAGTCACCGAATCAATCCACCTCATAGAGGGCCTTCCCTTCCTGCGCTTTCCCTCCACCCTTCCCAGTATGATGTTCTTCTCCAAGGATCTTCTTACAACGTGTCCGAAGTATATTAGACGGAGCCTCAGAATCCTTGCCTCCAAAGAGCCACCTGGTTTAACCCTTTCCGGGATGAATCTGTTTGTTTTCCTAGCAGTCCATGGTACTCTCAATACTCTTCTCCAGCACCACAGCTCAAAGGCATC
>NW_006399925.1:2807122-2811450 GCF_000299155.1 Elephantulus edwardii
CAGCATCAGTATGGATGGTGAGGAGATTGAGATTATTAACAGTTTTAGTTTACTTGGCTCCACAATCAACACTCTTTGTAACAGCAGCCAGGAAATCAGGAGATGAATTGCATTAGGAAAGTCAACTATGAGGGACCTCTCAAGAGTACTGAAGAGCAATGACGTCAGGCTGGAGACTAAGGTGTACCTGATCCGGGCTATTGTCTTCACAATAACTTGATATGCATCAGAGAGTTGGACAGTGAATAGGGATGACAGAAAGAGAATTGATGCCTATGAGCTGTGGTGCTGGAGAAGAGTGTTGAGTATACCATGAACTGCTAGGACAACAAACAGGTTTGTCCTGGAGAAGGTGAAACCAGAATGCTCCTTGGAGTCAAGGATTCTGAAGCTTTGTCTGACATATTTTGGGCATGTTGCAAGGAGGTACATCATGTTTGGTAGAGTGGAGGGGCAGTGAAGGAGAGAAAGACTTTCGATGAGGTAGATCGATTCTGTTACTGGAGAGGTGGGAATAAATGTATTTGAGATGGCTAGGTTGGCACAGGATAGAATGGCATTTAGAGGTCTTGTATATAGGGTCGATACGAGTTGCAAGCGACTTGATGGCACATAACAACAACATGGACTACAAAAATCCCTGAAAAGATATGTCTCAGAAGAACCGCAGCCAGAGTGCTCTTTGGAGTCAAGGATGGTGAAAGTTTGTCTCACATATGTCCTATGAGGAAGAAATGGTGCATGGAGCTGTTGATTATGTTGAAGACACTGACCAATGGCCAGCCAAGTATCTTCAGTTGAGGTAGCTAGAGAAATTGTCCCCCAAGAGAGCTAAGGATGTGAGTGGAGCCTCAAAGATTCATTTTACTTACATATTCCCACCTGGCCATGAGATCAGATCTAAGACAATAGAAAAGTCAGTCTTAAAAATCTCACCGTCACAAGGTGGTTCCTACTCATGGGGATTCTACATATTGAAAAGTAGTATTACTTCATAATGGTTTATTGGCAGCAATAATAATGTAAGCAAATGATCCACCTTTACTTCCATGGTATCATTGGGAAGGTATGAACAGTAACTTTTATATTATTAGTCAAGTCTAAATCTTTTGTACACTTATTTATTATTTTTGTTGTGTGATGTCAAGTTGATTCCAAGCATAATAATACAATAGAGGAGAGCTGTCGCATAAATTTTCTCAGGCTGCAATTTTCTCTGATGGTCAGGTATTTTCTCCTATAGATAAACTAAACGGTTTGAAACCACTACCCGTTCTTTACATTAACATCCGAGTTAGCTATTGCACCACTAGGGATCTTTGCCTACTTAATAAGAAAGTATTGTTGTTGTTAAGTGCCGTCGAGTTGCAGGTTACTTACAGCAACCCTATGAAGGAGAGTCCTCGTTGCTTGGTTGTCTTTCATCTTCTCTCCATGTTCATAGGGTAAATACAAATTAAAAAACATGGTATCACTTCACATTCACTAAAACTGATGTTATAAGACAAGCACATACTAACACATTGATGGTTGTTTGAAAATATGGGGGAAAGCTGCTAACCTCATCTGTTGTGGGACTGAAAAATGGTACAGGCACTGTGGGAGGTATGCAGGTTACTAAAATTTATGTTGTCGTTATGTGCTGCTTGCAACTCATAGAGACCTTATGTACAACAGCCCTAAACTCTGTTCTGTCCTGTGGAAAATTTACACATACAATTATTATATGACCCCACAATTCTACTCTTCATACACTCCACAGTTATAAAAACGGAAATAACAGGTATTTGTACATCAATCACTAAAGTGCAATTTGCAAGAGTTAAAAACTTGGAAAAGTCTGAGCTTCACTTATAAAGGAAGGAAGGAATGAATGAGTGAGTAATGAATGAGTGAAATGCACACATTAAATGAAATGTATTAATATACAATGGAATTTCACTCTATAATAAAGAAACATTAAATCCTGAAACATGTTACTATATTAATGAACCTTGAAAACTTATGCTAAGTAGAATAAGTAGGAAAAAAATCCCAAATGATCTCGTTTTTGTGAAGCATCGCAAGTAGGTAAGTGTACGGTGGATGGGGGAAGCTTTTTATGGTTTAAGAAGAGTAAGTGGGTGGGGGAAAGTGTGAGGAGACCTCAGTTCTCAGGGACATGAAATTTCTGTAAAGATTAATAGAAAAAATTGAAAATAAATGGTTGTTATGGTTTAACAATATGATGACTATAATATTACTGAATTGTACATGTAAAACTTGCCACCACATAGGAAAACCATGATATTTTCACACAATGGAATACTACACAACACTGAGAAAACAAGGAACCTATAAAATATTATACAACATGGGTGGCCCTGGAGGACATTATTCTAAGTTAAATATCTCAGTCACAAAAAAGGACAAATGCTACACAACACCACTTTTATGAAACAGGACTGAAACGTTGGTTGGGGGGAAAATAAGAAAATAGGGGTAAATAATAAATACTGCCATGGAACAGATTAAAGAAAGGATTGTTTAGAAGCAATATATGATTAGGCATTATTTGAGTAACAACAGTCTAGAATAAGAGGTGCACAGCAAAGTGGATTCAGGGAGGAGTAGAGGGGAGAGGAAGAAAATTATGCAAAAATGAAGGATTTTTTTAAGTGATCTGTGGGAGTACAAAAACTGTGCAATTATAACGCATGATAATCCGACTTCTCTGTAAACTTTTTGTTAAAATAGCAATTAAAAATGGATGTAGAGATTATACCTCAAAATAAAATAAAAATTATCATAAGTGATAAAAGTAACAATATCATGATATGAATGAAGGAGTCAATAACTTAATTTTATGTGTTTCTACAGTCAATATCCATGGAAGAAGCAGTTAAGAAATTCAATGATGTACTGTGTTGGATAAATCTGATGACTTCTTAAAGTGCTAAGGAGCAAAGATGTCACTTTGAAGGCTTTGAGCCTATGACAAAAGTGATAGTAGTTTCAACTGCTTCAGATATACTCAAAAGTTGGACAATGAGTAAGAGAAATAAAATAATAATTGAAATGTCAGTGAAAAATATTGATTATACCATTGACTATCAGAAGAACAAACAAAATTATCTTGGAAGAAGTGGGAGCAGAATACTTTTCTAAATTAGAATGGTAAGACGTCACTGAACATACTTTATGTACGTTATAGGAGAGTCCAATCTTGGAGAAAAATATCTTTAGTAAAGTAAAAAGTGAGTGAAACAGAGCTTTTCAGTAAATGGATTGACACAGAAACAACACAGTGTACTTAAGCACAGCAGAAGTTTTGGGAATAATGCAGAATAAGGCAGTATTTTATCTTGTGTATAACTAGCAGTTGGATGACACTTAACAACAATATATGGAAAATATGGTGAATTAGTAAGTACTCTTTTACACATATATTATCACAATAATCAAAAAGGATGGGCAAGTACAATAACCTAGATATAAAATGAGAGTTAAAATATATTTTGAACACAAACAAGGCAATAAATACTTAGAAGATAGGAAAAGACATGGTATTATTTTATTATACATAAAGTTACCATGACTTGGAGTTGACTGAATAGCAGCTTCCCATATCACAGCAATGTATGTTAGTTCAGTACAACAAACAGACAAGTACTATATTCATAAAAGCATATAATATACAAGATTCTCTCTATGAACCTATGTAATAAGCAGCAACATGCAAATCACTCTTCAACAGAACAAGCTGACAAATATGTGTTGTAACCCTAAGAGAAAGCTACAAAGATAAGCAAATGTACAGATATGTTGCTGCTAGTGGCTAGCTCTTCCCTCAGATATAGACCCCTTGTAGACTGACTTCCTCAATCACAGTTCAGGTCAGGCCTGGATAAACATGCATTATACAGATGGGACAACTTTGCAAACTGAAGGTTAAGAGGACTTAATACCTTTCCTGAAGAAGATCAAAGACTATAGTCTTTAATAAGGATTACATCACGTAATCAAGAGCAAAGACAAAAAAAGAAAAAATCCTCACCCTGAGCCAATAGGCAACATGATGGTAGATGGAGAAAAGATTGAAATTATCAGCAATTTTATTTTACTTGGGTCCCCAAATAGCACCTTAGAAACCAGCAGTCAAAAAATCCAATGAAGTGTCACAGTAGAAAATTTTGCTGTCAAGGAACTCTCTGAAGTGCAAAGTAGAAATTATGTCAATTTAAAGATTAAAGTGTGGGTAAAATTATCCCTCTATGCTGATGACATGATAGTATACTTAGAAAACCCTAAAGACTCAGCAAGAAAACTATTGGACGTAGTTGACCAAT